>NW_008580146.1:1577654-1661939 GCF_000520115.1 Aphanomyces invadans
CATTTTTATTGTAGCACGTTTCGTTCAGTGTAGCGATTCCATAGCGGACGAAGTGGTCCTTCGTTGCAATATCAAAAACATCAGCATTTCCGCAAGCGGCCTACATCGCATCGAATCGTAGCCATTCGTGTTACGCTAGTTCAACAAGCAACGCCTAAAGTATTTAGCCTGTTCTTGTTGCTCCCAATGCTTGCAATATAAATCCACGTGGTGGGAGAGTCAGCGTTTCAGCTTGTGTTATTCTTTGGAGACCTTTTGTTGCAAGGGATGGACACGTCTTTGACTCGTCACCGAAATTTAAGACCAGCTTCTGCGCACCAGTACACGTATATCCAAGAAACGGCACAACACCATCGAACACAAAAGGCTTGAAAGGGGAAATTTCAATCATTGCTCAAACCGCTTGAACTTTATCAAATTTGTCGCTGGAAACAATTGGCACTCCATGTCGCGCAATCCTCCTATTTTGCAGCTCACCAAAATTCGAGAAGCATCAGCTGAATTATCGAAACCAAGAACAACTCCACCATGTTCGGCGAGAGTGCTGAAGACGTGGTGAAACACTAAGAAACACTTCGACCGTACTTATGGAAGGGGCGGGTCAGAACTTTGTGGCAGCGCTCGTAGATTTCTTGACGTGTCTCTGGCCTGATATGATTGGAGAAAGCGAGTCATTCTTGGGTCTATTGACAGGCAATAATCCCCAATCCATCTCTAGGGTACATGAGACGCGTACGGACAGCCAATTTGGTACACATAGCTTCGGACAGCTCGAGCACGGATACCCAACCAATTGGCGTTGATGGGTGCGGCGCTTTGCTGTGGCTCTGAACACGTTGGGTTTGTTGCTTCGCTGACAATCGTGTTCGCGGGCGATTCAAGTCGTAGGAATACTTAGAGCAATTTTCAGGGGGCACATTTTTCAAAACCCTATCGCTGGTATGCTGAAAGTTTCGCCACGCTTGAAGTCCATTATGCACTTTCGCATCAGCCATTTTTGAATTTTCATTTGTTGAATGTTATAGAGACCACCAAGGTCACTATGCTTCGAAACAGCGCAATACACGGTTTTCACGACCAAGCACTACTTCATTCGCCCTGAAATTTTTAGCCAACGTCGATAATCGACAATACCTCGGACGATGAATTGAATGGGACCAAGTTGACATCGTTGAAGACAAACTGTTATTTGGCATAAGTCTTGCAAATGAGAACGCTCTTGGTGCAATGCTTCTGATGCCCGTTGCACAGATTGACATACTTCCACGGTCGAATGGACGGGCTATTTTTCTCGAGGCATGCAACGCAGCGTCGTTCTTTTGCGCAAAACATTCATGTAAGGTACTCCATTCACGACGTAGCATACAAAATTGGGTGAAATCCCAATGTACCCACGAAACAATGTCATCAACTATAGCTCCAACGTAGTTTTCAAATACCGACACGTTGACTACAGCAGCACAATGGATCTTCAGTCGATGAACTGAGAGTGAAACGCATGGATTATGAGTTGTTGAAGAAGAGAGCATAGTGTTGTGAGCCTGCTGCGATGTTATCGAGGACGCTTTCCAACATGATGCAGAGCTTCGTCCATTGTCATGACATCGGAGTTCTTGCCACCTTACTTTTTCTTCCTCGCTCGTCAACGCAGAGTTCCGCTTCTTGAATGAGGAGGCACCGCGAATGCAGTGTTTGCTCCATGACACAAAAATTGCGCCAAAGAACGCAAGAAGCATGAGAATATACTAGTATTTTGTATGCTACTTGAATGTTACTCCAATTGATCTGATTGGTTAATGGTGCTGCTGTTGTCCAATCAACGATCCCGAAATCCATACATGACGTAGTATTACTAAAACTTAGAGCTCTCTAGTATGCTAAATTACTACTACTGAAGTATCAGAGCAGTTTGTGGTTGCCGCAAACGAGAAGTCCACAGAATCCCGGATAAGCGTCCTTCTAAAAAACATGGCTTCATCCGGATACGCATACGAAGGCACTATTGGAACGTGTGATAACCTTCCACCCATTCCATACTAGCACCCGAGAAGCATGGGACGTGAAGATCGAGGAAGCGAGCGTGTTGTTCGACGTGAAAGAACCGACCGTGACCGTGAAGGGAAGGAGTTGCTGGAAGGAAAGCAAATTGAGTTCACTACGACGGACGGCCTGGATGTTGTGCCAACATTTGAAGCAATGGGATTGAAGGAAGATTTGCTTCGTGGAATCTATGCCTACGGATTTGAAAAGCCGTCGGCCATTCAACAGCGCGCAATCCGTCCAGCAATTCAAGGGCGCGACCTCATCGCGCAGTCGCAGTCTGGTACCGGTAAAACGGCTGTGTTTTCCATCTCAATCCTCCAAACGCTCGACTGTGCCAGCAATGAAACGCAAGCGTTGGCCCTCAGTCCTACTCGCGAATTGGCTGAACAGACCCAAAAAGTGCTCCTGGCACTAGGAGACTACATGAACGTGCAGTGCCATGCTTGCATTGGCGGGAAGTCAATTGGTGAAGACATTCGTAGACTTGATTTTGGCGTCCAGGTATGCTCCCCGTCGTCGTCCAACATTGGCTAGACATTTGTCTGCAGGTAGTCAGTGGCACGCCCGGTCGTGTGTTTGACATGATCCGCCGACGGAATTTGCGTACTCGAAACATCAAGATGCTCGTCATCGATGAAGCCGATGAAATGTTGAGCAAGGGGTTCAAGGAACAAATCTACGATATTTACAGGTTCGTTCTTGCTCATTCTGCGAGTACCGCTCTAAAGTCATGTCGGATGCAGATACTTGCCGCCGTCCACGCAAGTCTTGCTCATTAGTGCAACCCTTCCCGCAGAAGTACTCGAAATGACCAAGAAGTTCATGAATGAACCCGTCAAGGTGTTGGTGAAGCGCGATGAGTTAACATTGGAAGGGATCAAGCAGTTCTTTGTCGCTGTCGAGAAAGAAGAGTGGAAGTTTGACACGTTGTGCGATTTGTACGACACCCTTACCATCACGCAAGCCGTGATCTTTTGCAACACTCGGCGAAAAGTCGACTGGCTTACGAACAAGATGCGCGAAGCTAACTTCACCGTCGCATCGATGCACGGAGACATGCCGCAGAACGAACGTGACGCGATCATGCAGGAGTTCCGCTCAGGCGGGTCCCGCGTGCTGATCACGACGGACATTTGGGGTCGTGGGTTGGATGTGCAACAAGTATCGTTGGTAATTTGCTACGACTTGCCTAGCAACCGCGAATTGTACATCCACAGGTACGTGGCGAATAGTTTGATATTGGTGTTGATGACATCGGTTAGAATCGGTCGATCGGGGCGCTTTGGGCGCAAGGGTGTGGCCATCAACTTTGTCAAAGACGACGACATTCGCATTCTCCGCGACATTGAGCAGTTTTACAGCACCCAAATCGACGAAATGCCCATGAACGTGGCCGATCTCATCTAAGCCCAACCGAATGTGCCCTCTTACTTTTCATGCATTGGAAGGGCGACGATGTTGCTACTTGATTCAATAAACATTATTGATTTTTTTGTTTTTCATTGGGTTTTTCTAAACCAACGCGGCTAACGCGGCCATGATGGACAGCCCCGTGAGAAAGAGAGATAACTTTTCCGTCGTCGTTGCCGCTTGGACGGCGTCTTCCTCGGACACTTCGTGGAACGCGAGGTAAATAAAGCTGCCAGACCCAATGCCAAGCGCGATGGCTTGTGCCAACACCGCCGACGGCCCTTGTAGAGTGGCCGATAGAAACATGCCGGACACAATACCCAGTGGTGTCATAAAACTGTACGTGACCAAGACCGCGATAGAACGCTGGGAGTTGACGGTGGTGCGGGCCTTGGCAAAGTTGGACCCGACCGAGACGGCTTCAATAAACTGCGAAACGTCAGGACCTTGACGAAGCCACTGTGCAAGGAATACCCACCCACCTTGTGGCTAACAATTGCAACGGCAGTGGCCAACGCAGTGGAGGTCAAGTTGGCATTCATGCCAAGCGTGAATCCTGCAATAAGCGAATGGAGCGAAAAAAGTGCGGCCAGTAAGTACGGCAGCACTCCACTAATCAAAACGACGCATGAAACCCTCATTCGAAGTGCAGGCGTTCAAGCACCTTTCCCCAGAAAATACGATGTGTTCGCTCACGCTGCCGCTAACATGCGCATGGACGTGAGGATCCGAGACGCACTGATCTCGCTTGTCTACGTCGACAGCACACTGGACACACGTTAGCTTATTTGGAAGGAGTCTGGCATCCGCACTTTGTTCCCAGCCAGCAAAACATCCACTTCGGTGAATTCTTTCGTGCGCTGGATCATTGCCGAGTCTTCAAGTTTGGTGTGGTCGCATGAACACGTTCCATAGTCGACTGCGGCATGTCCTGGAAGGAGAGTAAGGTCGTGAATCATGTGGGACGAAACCACATGCAATTTCACGAACTTCCGAGTTGTTCCAGCGCTGACTTATGCTGGAATTCATGTTCATGCGACTTCGTCAGGTGGAACGCGTCCGATGCAGAATACGTGCGGGTGCGCCTCTGGATGCCGTACGAAGTGATGGGGGGTACGTGGATCCTGCAAATGCTGGTTTCAACTAGTGTATTCATGTCAGTAAGTATACACAGTATGCAGATATGACGTACAATTTGGTTTCGCGGCTGCGGCGACCGCCATCATTTTGCCCGAGTCACCGAGGTTGAGGGAGTCGACCGACCAGACAAGGAAACATCCCATACACGCGAGGAAATAGATCAACGGATATGGTTCGTCTGGGCCGTCGACCATTTCGTTGTACGAACTGTACAACTTGACCGCATCTGGGAGCAGATGAATCATTCCCGTGCTCAAGAACACGCCTGCCGTGACGAATGGGAGCTTCTCTTGCATGACCTTGTGCCAGAACGATTCGGTCGATGCAGCACTCATAAAGAGCGGAAGTAGCGAAAAGACGATGGTCAAGACCAGCAGCAGCACGCATGTGGACACATTGAACCAAAATATGTCGGTCATCGTCGGGCCGTCCTGGCGGTTCACGGTCGGAATGGATATCCGACGCGAGCGCGGGATCTGCCAGGTCTCAACACGAGTTGATCCTTTCGACAATCTGATTGGTCGAACCACCCGCCGTCGGATATGGGTTCGATATTTCGCCTTGACGGGGAGAGCGCTGTGGCCGATGTGGCTGGCGGCACGATCCACACGAATAGATGGGTGCAATGCCGCCGCGGTGAGTCCAGACGGCCTGGAACAGCTCAGCATATTGTCTTACATGCGTGAAGTGCCTTGTCGAAGCGATCGAATGAAGTGTTTCCACACACAAGATACTATGGTCATTGTTAGCGATGATGAACAGCATTACAGAAGTCAGCTACAGCAACTGGAGACGTCAAGACGTGGATTGCGTATTATGCACGAGATGTGGCGACAAGTGGCTTGGTCGGGGGTTTTCGCGTGGATCGCTGGTACAAGTTCTTGTTTTTGTCCACCAAATGCATCTGGAAAGGTAGGAGCGAGTGGTGAGCATCAAGTTGTCCAGAGCAGACAGACGTACGTAGTCTCGTAAATGAGCAGCAACGTTCAGCCTAGTCGAGTCGTCACGTGATGAACTCCAGACGAGCAAAGCACCCGACTACCTGTCTGGCAAGTGCACAAACAAGATCATTTTCCCCATCACAAACACTTCGTCGAGGTGTACAATCGCTCCCTTCGCATGAATAACTGAGTTCGGAATGAAAAGTCGTGTGATCCAGAACCTGTGGTGAAGTTTGTTTGACACCCGTGAGGCGAACACTAGTATAACATGATGCGTAGGTTACGTTGTTGGTGACAGGAGGCACAGCCGACGTACTCCATGTTTCCTTCACCTACTTCTTCTACTCGACCTTCGAGTGTGTATTCAGTCTTTAACTCGATCTTGACGTCCATGCCAAGCATGCTTTGAAGTAGCAGCACCACGGACCGATGCGCGCGCTTCATCGACTCTGCTCGGATTGACCGAAATCGACAACGAGTTTTCATTTATTGGATTCTGAATTTGAACGATATCCGGATAACGCTCGATATGCATTCTGTACGTCTGTGGGGCCGACTGTGAGGAGGTTGCCACACCCACCCATCGACACCACCAGCGCCGCGTCCTTCCTGGCGTTCGTACATGTGGAACTTCTCGGAAACAGAGATCAAGGAGTGTCCGTCGTTCCAGGATGGGATCTCGCAGCAGTCCATTGACATTTACAGGTTTAAGGGCTGCGAATTGATTGAACGATTGGCCGCAGTGTTTCGACTGCCAAAGCTCTCTGTTGCTAGTGCCAAGGTTTTCTTCCACCGGTGCGTATCCTGTAGTGCCTACTTGATGGAGCTGCATTGATTATGTAGGTTCTATGTAGTCCAGTCGTTCAAGCGGCAAGACGCGTGGCTAATTGCCGCCACGTGCTTGTTCTTGGCAGCAAAAGTCGAAGAGCATTACATGAAAGCGGTGGATTTCTCCAAGCATTACCTGGCTTACCGAAGGAAATTAAGCCACGATGCGAAAAAAGCGTGCGGCGATGGTGTGTTTCCAGTGGAATCTGCGACTCCTCCGACTGTCCAAGCCCAAACTGATGAACTGCTCTTCACCGAATGCATTGTCCTGCACGTCCTTGCGTACGATTTGGGCGTCGTCCATCCGCACGGCTACGTAAACGAATTTGTGTCTCTCGGCCTTACGCACATGGATGTATCTACTGACACGGCGATGGAGTTGAAGCGAGCAGCATGGAGCTTTCTGAACGATAGCTCGAATACTTGCTTGTGCTTGCGGTTCGAGCCTCGCGTGATCACTGCCGCGGCAGTGTACTTGGCAGGCCACTATTTGTCACATTGGACCGAACCCCTCACAACCAATGGTTCACAAAAGTGGTGGGCCGCGACGTCTATTCCAGTTGGTGTGCTGCAAGGTATGCGTACTGCTCGGAACATAATCCCTCATGGTATTCGGTGGAAAATTTCGTGTAGACGCCGCCAAGGGTCTTTTGGAGACGTATATCAAAGGCTACATGTACAAAAAGAAACCACTTCCGTCCGGAATAGTCAGATTATTGCATCTTCACGGGCTTCCCAACCCATGCAAAGACAAGACGGAAGGCGACAGGGTCACCAGTGCGTAGGTAATTTATTGTATAGAAACACTACCATTTTTGGTGCTCCATTTGAATGCTGGGAATCAAGTGAAGCAGCCCACTCGAAGGAAGATGCGAATGAATGTCCACGCGGCACAAAAGTCTTGAGCCCCAACGCGCGTCCTCGATACTTGACAGAGTCGCGACCTTCGAAACAAACCCTTATAGAATAGTCACTGCTGCTTCAAAGTATGTAGGGAGTGGTGTTAAATATGGGAGATTTCGCTACACTTCGAGAAACGTGGCATGGTGCGATGCTGGATTCTTTGGCTTTTGCTGGCGTTTACGTCGGCATCGCCAGACAAACCCCATGTTCGAGAGTTGTGCGACACGTTCTGGAGGCATATGCTTGTGATGCTCCCTCAGTCGATCGATCGCTCGACCCAGTTTGAATCCCCTGGTTTCTTTCGGCCATCGGGAGTCGTGAGTCGGTATGTTGAACACTTGCGGCACTCTGAGATCTCCATGAAGAGCCTTGTACGTCTGAAGGGCCTTGATTTTGACTCCCCACGAGTACTCGTCCATGTTCCACACAAACCCCATGTCCTTCAGCTGTTTAAACCGGTCAGCAGGCACGACGTGGGCGTCTCGACGAAGACGGCTAACGATCCCGCCAAGTCCCAAATCCCACATCGAGTCGGGCCATCGCACGTCGTTCCTGGGCACCTTAAACCTTGACGGTACGAGAAAATCGCCGTAAATTCTCCAGTAGATGATCAGAGCTTGCACACGTTCGTCCCAGGTCGCACGATCAACACCCTCGAATACCACGCCCAAATCCCTGAGCTCACTGTACTGTTCTGGTTTGAGTCTACGAGGGTTCGCTTGCAAGTCAAAGGCGAGAAGGCCGAGAGGCAATCCCCACAGAGCTTGCGGCCACGCAGCATCTTGAGAAGGAACGACGAAATCTCCAGAAATATCGACGTGCCCATAAATCTGTTTGAACCACTTGAACGCGGCAAGTTGCGACTCCTCTGGCCACACGGCTTCAGTTGGAGAAAGACCGGTTTCTTCGAGTGCTGCTCGCGTGGATTCAGGCCAGGATGTCCAAGACGAACGGTAAGTCTTTACGACGACACCTAACGGCATGTTCCACAAGTCTTTCGCCCAAAGAGGTGACTTGTCCGGCACGACAAACAAGCCTGGGACTCTGACATGCCCATTTAACGCTCGGTACGTCTTGAGCGCGAGAACACTCATCGCGTGTTGGTGCTCTACAGGGTCCCATACAAATTTGAGTTCGTCGAACTCGTCCAACATCGCTTGATCAATCTTGTCCATCTTGTAGAGGAAGCGCAGGTTTGCGCTGAATAATGTTTCTCCCTGGAGGTAATCTGGCCATGGAGCTTCGTTTGGGATGGTGTAGACTTTTGGGAACTGCGTGAAATCCGATCGATCGCTTTGTAGTTGCCTAGCGACATGCGCCGAGTCGAGAAACTTGCGGCATATTGCTTCCACCTCTGTTTGCATCACAAACGGGGTATACTACAGTAGTAAGTACTTAAAAAAAAATCTCTATAAAAAAACAACCTACAATATTTTATAAATTTTTAAAAATTAGAAAATATCATATTTTAAATAGAATAAAATTTTCAATTTTATTAAAGCTCGAGGTATTGGTCGTTGTAATTTTGATTAATATTTAAAAATATTCAAATATGGTTTTGTTGTAGTATTACTATCCATCATGTCCGTCATGTTCCATTTAGCCATGTGCTATACTGCTACTACTACTACAACTTAATGACAATAAGTACTAGAAATGTTCTTATAGCAAGGTCAATTCATTGTAACGCGTGAGTCTTTTCCCGCGCTGTTGTCACAACACGAGAAACAACATGGGGAGAATTCTCCGCCTCGAAGTGAACAACTTCAAGTCCTATGGAGGTAAGCAGGAGATCGGCCCGTTTGCCAGATTCACCGCAGTCGTGGGACCAAACGGCTCTGGGAAGTCCAACCTCATGGACGCGATCAGTTTTGTGCTCGGCGTTCAAAGCCGTCAATTGCGGTCGAATCAGCTCAAGGATCTTTTGCACAAGAGTGGGCTGACACTGAGTGCCGAAACAAGTGCGCACGTTTCTCTGGTCTACGATCTGGACCAAGATGAACAGCAGCGCATTCATGCGAAGCTCCCTGGTGGAATTACGTCAAATGAGCTCACATTTACACGTTGCATCTCCGAAAAGGGCATCGGGTCGTATCGCATTAATAACCACGAAAAATCGTATGAAGAATACGAAAGTACTCTCAAGGACCTGGGTATTTTGGTTAAGGCGCGTAACTTTTTAGTGTTTCAAGGTACAGTATTGTGGATGCTGATGAAATCTTGGTTATTGACAGAATTCTTGTGCAGGGGATGTTGAGTCGATTGCCTCCAAGTCTCCCGAGCAATTGACCCGCATGTTTGAATTGATCTCGTCGTCGGAAGAACTTAAAGAGGAGTACGAAAAATGCTTGCAAGAAAAGGCCATCGCCGAAGAAAACACGATTTTTGCGTACCAGAAACGCAAAGGTCTGGCGGCAGAGCGCAAGATTGTCAAGGAGCAAAAAGAAGAAGCAGAGCGCTACAAACAGCGACGCAAGGACTTGGCCAAAACGAAACAGGAGTACTACTTGTGGCAAGTGAAGCTTGTGGAGGACGATGCGAGTGACCACAAAGATGCGATTGTCCAACTCCGCGAAAAGGTTGCGAAGCTCCAAGACAAGGAACACGTATGTCGATAGATTACACTCTACTCATAGCTGAATGAACGCGCTCGTCCCTCCAGGAACTTGCCGGGGTACAGAAAGAGAAAAAGAAGTTACATGCGACTCAGTTGAAGAAATGCCGTCAATTGGATACGTTG
This sequence comes from Aphanomyces invadans, assembly GCF_000520115.1. Lineage (NCBI taxonomy): Eukaryota > Oomycota > Saprolegniomycetes > Saprolegniales > Verrucalvaceae > Aphanomyces > Aphanomyces invadans. The sequence goes on from NW_008580146.1 coordinate 1,587,660, forward strand.
GTCGCGGATGTCACACGCAAGTTGGAAGACGTGGCCCCACGGACGATTCAGTTGAACGAACAAATCAAGCATGACAAGAAGAAGCTCGAAGCAGCATCGGCCAAGGAATACACAATGGCGAAAAATGTGCAAAACCACGAACGGGAAATCCTTGGTCTTCGCCAAGATATCAAGGACTTAAAACATGCACAGAACGAGCTGGATGCTTCCAAGGATGACGAAGAGTTGGTGTTGAAAGGCACACAGCTCAAAGAGTACAATCGCATCAAGGAAGCTGCCCAATTGAAGACAGCCAAACTCCGCAACGAACTCGAGTCGGTGGGGCAAGTCCATGTGCACAACATCGACACTTACTTACAGTTTTATCATTGCAGCTGCGCCGTCAGCAGCAAGCCGACAATGGCCGGTTGCAAGCGCTGTTGCGAGACGAAAAAGAACACACCGACGAGTTGTCTCGTATGAATGAAGACCATGCCGTTGCCGAGGCGCGTCTTGTGGACGTAAGCAGATGCTATTCGTGATCAAAGCCATTCAATTGACGTGTTGAACTAGATTCGCCGCGTGGTTGCCAGTAGTACGGCAGAGATTGACGACACTGAAGCGGAGCTCCAGAACGCTGAACAATTTGTACGAGACTTCTAAGTGCATCCAGCTTTAATCTTAGTTGGGCATCACTTTGAAAGGAAAAATCCCTGGCCGACAAGAAACTAGCTAACAAGGCGGAACTGGACAAGATTCACTCGGTGAGACTGAGATATTTTCCCAAAGCGAATTGTGTGTGATTATTAATGCTCAACACATGCAGAAATTGCGCAATGTCAAAGACGGCATGCGGCAAAGCCAGGCTGATCAACGCAAGGTGGAGACGCTGGAAACTTTGACGCGGCTGTTTCCTGGAGTCCGCGGTCGTTTGGTCGACTTGTGCAAACCAATTCAACGCAAATACAACATGGCGGTGACAGTCGCCACTGGAAAGTACATGGACGCGCTTGTTGTGACCGATTACAAAACTGCCGGAGACTGCATTCAGGTTTTGATTTACTCGACATGGACGAACACTGACCGCGTCATTCGCTGTAGTATCTTCGCGAACAGCGCTTAGAGAGCGTCCAGTTCATTCCACTTGACAAAATCCGTGTGACTCCTCCAAACGAGCGCTTCCGTCGACTAGGGGACAACATCAAGTTGGTCGTGGACGTGATTGATTGCGATCCGGAGTTTCAACCTGCTGTGGCGTACGCTGTGTCGGATGCCATCGTGTGCGATTCAATCGAAGATGCCAGGTATATTGATAACGACCCATCTGACATCAGGTTAACCAACGTCACCGTCTTCCAGGGATGTGTGCTTTCGCCGTAACGAGAAAGTCAAGGCGGTAACGTTGAATGGTATGGTGGTGAGCAAGAACGGCAGCATGACTGGAGGGAAGACCTACAAGGACACGGCACGCTCAGAGCGATGGGATGAGAAGGAAACAGCTTCGTTGAAGGTTAAGCGCGACGAATTGCAGGCGGTAACGCTAGTCCGACACAGACAAAGACCTGATGACGTTCGTTTTTTGACGGTAGGAACTGTCTGCACTGGAGAAGGAAAGCACCGGCGTCGTGCGCAAGCAAACGCTCGAAACGAAGTTGGGGTCGTTGATGAATCGTTTGCGATATGCCAATGCCGACATCAAGACAACCGAGTCCAAATTACCCAAGATCCTGGCACGGAAACAAGAATGCACGAAGATCCTCATGCAACTGGTCCCTGAAATCAACAAAATTCGTGGGGCTCTCAGTGCTCGCGAAAGCAACTTGACAAGCTTGGAACACCAAATCAACTCGGCAAGAGCATTTTCATCACCAGTGATTGCTGAATCAAGCGTATTAATGGATGCGTGGTTGCAGGTAGAAGACACTATGTTTGAAGGGTTCAGTCAACAGTTTGGCATTCCCAGCATCCGCGAGTACGAAGAAAAAGTCGTCAAGCAGCAACGTGAACGGCTCGAACGACGGCGTCAGCTTGATTCGCACTTGGCCAAAGTGCAGGCGCAGGTGCGCTCTTGGACCAGCGACAACTCGATGACAATATTCTGTGTTTGCAGCTGCAATACCTGGAAGCCCAAGACCTGCCCTCTGAGTGGGAGAGGGTGAAGGATGTGATTTCCAAGCAAAAGCGACACCTGAAAGAACTCGAGTCTGAGAAGAAAGGCCTTCAGGCAAAAACAGCCGAACTAGAGGAGACGTCAACCAAACACGTCGAGGCGGCTACCGCTGCCCACGACGCACTGAAGGAAATCGAGCACGAACTCAAAATCTTGATGAAGAAGCGTGATGATCACAACAACATAATGACCGGAGTCCAGAAGCAGTTAGCTGTCGAAGAGACAGCACTTGAACGGTTCAAGGACAAAAAGACCGAAATCCTGAAGCGCGCCACGATGGATCAGGTCAAGCTGCCTGTTGTTGGGGAAGCTGCGACAGCCATTGACGACGACGAAATCGGAGATAGTGACATCGACATGTCGAGCCATTCCATTGTTGCGACAGGGTCGTCAGAAGAGTCAATTTCGCTGACTTATCAAGCGGGCGATCGCTACGCGGACAAGGAAATCAATTTTTCCACCCTCGAAGACCTCCATTTGGACACTGACAAAATGCGGCAAGACCACCTCGTCAAGTACGAGCAGCTCATCTCGACCATCGCGGGCGACCTTGAGCGCATGCAGCCCAACTTGAAAGCGTTGGAAAAGTACGACGAAATCCAAGCTCGTATTTCGAGGGAAGAAGAGGAACTCGAGAAGATTAAGGTGGGCTTAGCTCTGAACTGAACTCAGCCGTTGCGAACGCTCTGCTCTAGGCGAATGCGGCCCTGGCTTGTCAGCGATTTGAAGCAGTCAAAGACGCACGGTACGGAGATCTGTATACCGAATACTATTCGAAACTAACCAAGTCTTAAAGGTTCGAACGATTTATGGAAGCATTTAACCACGTGTCCGAGTGTATCGATGAGACGTACAAGAACTTGACCAAGAGCTCCAAGCATCCTTTGGGAGGCACGGCATATTTGAGTTTGGAAAATCCAGAGGTTTGCCTCGCTTACTTTGGTATGCTGTGCAAAGACTTCGCTAACACTGGCGGAGTAGGAGCCGTACTTGCACGGAATGAAGTACAACGCCATGCCACCCATGAAGCGATTCCGTGAAATGGAGCAATTGAGTGGCGGGGAAAAGACTGTCGCTGCACTGGCGCTCCTCTTTGCAATCCATAGCTACCATCCATCGCCATTCTTCGTCCTGGACGAGGTGGATGCTGCGCTTGACAACGTGAACGTCAACAAAGTGTCGACGTACATTCAGAAGTGCGCATTCCAGTGCGTCGTGATTTCGCTCAAGGACGCGTTCTACGAGAAGGCAGACGCTCTCCTCGGTGTGTGCAAGGATATCTCGTCTCAACGATCCAAGGTGCTCACACTGGACCTCACCGCGTACGACGACTAAGCATGATGAATGCACGCTCTCTACAGTGAACCGGGAAAAAACTCGCAAGCGTTGTACCATCATTAAATTTGCAGTGGGATTCGTTGATTTCACACACAGCACTAGAAGCAAAATTGCTTCTTAGTCCATAATTGGATAAAAAGCCTTGAGCGTCTTTCGTGATCTCTGATTGGTTCAGACTCAATCTCAATCCATGATTGGACAAATATAGAAAAATCAAATTGGGCTCTCTGATTGGTTGATTTGAGGCACTGTCAACTTCAAACTTTGAAATGCCTGGAACCGTCCTCCCGCAGCGAGCTCAACGCCGTTACACGATTAGAGCAAGGGTTCAGCTCCTCCACGCGTACGAAAAGAGCAAACAAAAAATAGTGTCGCACTATCCTCATGGGATCCCATGCTAATCCTTCACCCCTCACACGCAATGTGCTACTTTGACAAGGTCAGCTAACCTTTCGCTAGCTTACCCTAATCACCACGCCAAATGTCGCGGAGGTATCCTCGGACTGTCGTTGCTTGCACAATGAGGGCACTGGTCATCCCAATTGGCAGAGGGTTCGATCCTTGACCTGGTCAAGAAATAAAAATTGCATATTTTCTGAATTGTCTTGGCCAATCAGTGGCCTCAAGTCAGAATTCGATGGGTACCATCATCCATGATATTTTTTAACTCACCTACCGTAGGTGTACTCGATACATACAAACTTCAAAATACTCGCGAGTACAACGCTTGCGAGTTTTTTCCCGGTTCACTGTATTCACTGGCGACCGTTTCTTCCGTTGAGAGTTGAGTTATCCGGATAACCGTAGGAGGTATCCTTGGATTATCCGGATGTCGCTGTTGCAAAATCGCTTTCACGTTTGCATTGGATTTCTTCTTGCGCAGAAGCATGCCCAACATGGACGAGTCCACCCCATCGACGACGTGCGAGACGAGCTTGCGCTTTGACGAATGCACTGCGGAACTCATCAACAGGGGCTTCTTAACGCAAGAGAGATGGATCGAGCTTGTAAATGGCGACCTTGTGACAGCTCGAGAGACCGTTCTGAGTCTAATCGACGACCAGCTCAAACAAGCGGTCCAACTTGCCTTGTCCAAGCAACCGACCGACCAAGTTTTGCATTCAGATATCATCGCAGCAGCTGCAGGAGGTCTCTGGGGAGCTGCTAGTGCATGGTTGAAGACGACGCCAATCTTGAACCCTCTTCCGGCCCCAGTGCGAACAACTTCACTTGTAAGGCTCGACATGATATGTCGTCGGCAAGATATTAAGACTATATGTCACAGCAAGCGGCAACTTCTGCACCTCGTTCATCACAGTTCTTGTGGGATACCGCCAAGGAAGCAGCCCTAAGAAGCATGGAAACAAGTCGAAAGATCCGCACCGTCGATTTCCTCGAGGTCAAACGGTACTGCGGGGACGCACTCACGTGCGATCACGTCGTAATTGCCATTAATGGGTTCATGACGCATGGTTATAAACCTTCTGTGAATTGGGAGGCCATCGGGCGCAAGCGAAGTGGTATGTTGACCACACTTTCAAAAAAATGTCCTGATGGGGAATGCCAGTGTCTGGTTTCGTGCTGTTGTGGGAGGCCGGAAACGCTGCCGAGTGGGATGTGTTCTGCAATGAAACGAGCGTCCACCTCGAGACGGGTCAAGACGACACAATCGCTAGTCATTTCACAGGTCCGTTCAGTCCCTTGCACCACCGTTAACCACGACGTTGTCAGTGGGCAACCCGTGGAATAAAGCGCAAAACAAAGCCCATCAAGTTGGCATTGTTCTCGCCGAACTTTTGATCTCGCAACCTGTGCTCCTGCGAGGCCGGAAGGTCACGCTGGTCGGCCACTCGTTGGGCAGCGCCGTAATCCACAGTTGCTTGCAGCACTTGGCCGCCTACAACAGCAATTCAAACAACACGCCCATCCACCTCCATCAAGCGGTACTTGTCTCTTGACTGCCGTGTACGGTCTTGCTCATTGGGCGCGCAGGTCTTTTTTGCTGCAGCGTTCGTACCCGACCATGACTTTTCCACTATCGCCGAGACCGTGTTCCAGCCCAACGCAGCTATCCCCAACCGCATGCTGAATGTGTTTTCATCGCAAGATCACATACTCATGCACTTGTTTTCCCTGGTCAACATGCACATCGCTCGCCCGGCGGCGGGTTGCGCCGCGATCAAGTCGAATCACGTGCGCAACATTGACGTGTCCGATATCATTCCCTCCACGCACGAGTCCATTCTGGGCCACAGCTACGAAAAATTCATGGACGCCATTGTGGACCGCTTGGGGACGACGTTGGACCTTCCCTATGCGACTGTTGACCCACAAGCAGGCGAATAAAGTAGCATGTTAATTATCCACCATTACTTGTAAATGCCGCCCGATTTATTGAAGATATTGGCCATCTTGGCCTTCATTTCGTCCACTTCCGGGTGCAACTGAATCTCGTCCAGCACTTGTTTCAACTCGTTACGCAGCGCGGCGTTCTTGGGCTCGGCAACAAGCGCTTCGCGAAGGACATCCCTCGCCACCGTGAACTTTCCTTTTTGACGGTATCTATCCAATCGTGATGAGGAATGTCATGTGCACACATCGTCAACTTACGCTTGCGCTTTTCGAAGGCGTGCTTTAGTGTGTCCGGGTTCAAGGGCTAGCACTTTGTCCGCCAACTCGATTGCTTTGTCCGGGTTGTCCAGTTTTAACTGACACATGGCCATGTTTGAATAGGCGGCAATCTTCAACTGTGTGATCGCAACGCCTTCATCCTCCGTCGCTTTGGAATTCCCCCTTGCATAAGACGACATGCCATCGCCAGCGACACTCAACCCGTTGACGTACAAGAAGATTTTGAGATACTGCTGGACGGCTTTCTTGAACATGCCCGCTTTGAAGTACAGATTTCCTTGCTGCTTCAGCAAGTCGGCTTCGGCTACTTTCTCCCCCACCGACAGCTCCCCCAGGCGCGGCTTGTGGCTAAGGACCTCCGCTTCTTCGTCCGTGAAGGCATATGTGGCCATGTTGTGACTGGGATGTGCGTCCCAGTGACTCCAAAAATGCAAATGAATTGCGTTCTGTATCGTAAGAATGGATGCAATATGGATTTTGAAAGGTTTTCTGTCCATCAGTACCGAAACACTTGGCAAAGATGGCAGTCGCGGCGCCGCACACATGCGAAAGAGTCGTGGCGGTCAATCGTTCCTCTTTGACCGAGAACGTGGCATGATGTCTCTACCATCGATGCGCTACGCACTCTGGAGGAGAATCAATGACACGCATTCTACAAAAGAACTCACGAAAGCGAATGGGTTGGGATCGAGGTGGAACGGGTAAGCTTGTCAACCATATTCGGCATTCAGACGAAATGCACCGTGCTTAGGCGCTCCCTTGGGCGGACAAATCACTCAGACGCCTGGAAAAGGTTTCGCCATTGCTCGAATCTAGCTCGACATGGACAGGTTGCCGTGGGTAGCTCTCGACAAAGTCAAATGGACATTTGAGAGCTGTGAGTAAAGAAAACATGTGGAGATTTTGAGCAACATAAACACGGGACGGTCGACCAGTTCCGCGTCATACCAACCTCCGCCGACAATCCATCAAAGAGGCATGGGCGCAAGCAACACCCATGAACTGGTGTCGAATAATTTGATTGTCGTCGAGCGGGAGATGCTCCTGAAAGCGCATCCCGTGGACGACGACCTCAAGCACTGGCATATATGGAGCCAACTCGACATGTGCGCTCTCGTTTGTCTTGCTTGCATGATCGATCTCCTCGGATACAGGCACGACGAAGCGACTGCTGTCCGACTGTCCAAGTTTATGAACGATTTGATCCATCTCGTCGTTCCTGACGCCTCAATTCGGGACTCAGGTGCCAGTCGACTTACTACTTGACCGGGTGTTGATGACGTCGTTGACAGAAATGGCCATGTCTGGATGCGAGATGGACTTATCTAGCGTCAAGCTGCACGATGCAATTCACATGGAATGGCCGCCCAGCACGACTCAAGTCGAGGAAATGATGCGCGTAAGCTCGTGCAGATGTCCTCCACTTGAGTTCAATCTGCCTAGGATTTTCGACACTCGGCAGATGCAGTCCACATCCCGCTGCCTCGAGACATCTACCACAAATTTCTCGTTCATGCTGCCGAGCACTACGCAACACAGCCCAACGTGATTAAACTGCAGGTACGACCACAACGTTCTTAGTGTGTTGTCTCTCGAGGCATCTCATCGGCATCTCATCGTAAAAATGACAGATTCCACCTGGGTGCACGTTGACAGTTGTGGGGGATTTACACGGGCAACTGCATGACCTCCTGCACATCTTCGACACGCAAGGGCTGCCGTCACCGACGTGCTGGTACCTTTTCAACGGCGACCGTACGTGTGCCTTAACGGTACAGCGTTGCGAGTAAACGATTGCGGCAGTTGTAGATCGCGGGACATGCAGCCTTGAGATCTGTGCCATCTTGTTTGCATACCACATGCTGTACCCCGACGCAATTCACATCAATCGAGGCAACCACGAAGACGAATTTATGAATAGCGTGCACAGCTTTCGCCGTGAAGTATGACCCTTGCATAGATTCCCACCGAGTTGCCGTGATCGACAAGGTTCAGATCGTAGGTTCTAGTGAAATACGATGCGGACATGTGTGAAGCGTTCAACGCAGTCTTCGATGCGCTCCCACTCGCCCACGTTGTCAATGACTCGCTCTTTGTCGTCCATGGCGGGCTCTCGGAGACACCGCTGACGATCGACCAAGTCCGTGAGACGTACTTGATGAAGCACATTTCGTCACACAAATGCGAGCTCTGCAGATCAACTCGATTCCGCGATACAAGTACCATCTGCACGCCCCACACGACCCGACAATGCCAAAAGAACTTCACTGGATGCAGGTGCCAACAGGTCGTGATGCGCCGAGTGGGCTCATATGCACCAGGATCTTTTGTGGTCAGACCCTCAAGTTTCTTTGGGCCTCGCATCGAGCCGCCGTGGCGCGGGGGTTGTGTTTGGCCCAGACATTTGCGCTGATTTTCTTCAGCGCAACCAGCTCAAGGTAGACTGCAATTCGTGCGGTGTCGTCGAGGCGTGTGTGACCACGGGGTAGATGGTCGTGCGGTCGCACGAAGTCGTGCGGCAAGGTTTCATGTGGGCGTTCGACTTGGACGAAGTCAGTACCGACGGGTGTATTCCAGCCATGCCACCCGCGCAAATCCCGACCGATCTGGGCAATGTCCCCGAGAACATGCTGCTTACGCTCTTCTCGTGCTCCAATTACTGTCACGACACAAACAGGGTGGGTGCGGGTGTTTTTTGGCTGGCACGTGCGTTTGACTTTCGATGATGCAGGGAGGAATCTTGAAGGTTGATGCCGACCTGCGATATCATATCGTGAATTACAGCATTTCACCCGCGGTCAGCCCTGTTGTACATGCTGTTCCTGCTCACACGTCTGGCACTGTACAGAGACCAACGACCCGAGGCCTCCCGGCATTTCGATCGATTGAAGATCGTAATCGCCACAACATTATCCACTTGATCGCTAGCCACAAGGTCGTGTGCGCCACCAGCTTCCTCTACGTCCGTCATGACAACGTCTATGATGCATATAGTCCAAGCTCGCTCAAGCATTTGAAGCGCTGCATCCAGTCCAGACGTGTCGAACTGACCAAGGTTGCATGCAGCACCGAGCGAAGTCGAGCTTGATCCTGACACTCTAGGAACTCGAATCACCGTGGACGCGTGGGCCCAAGTGCTGCGCAAAGTTCTGGCGCTCGACTTGGACTGGAAGGAACTGGCGCCGCACATGACAACCGTGGATGCCGACGGCAACGTGGACTGCGACGAATTCCTTTCGTCCTTTTGCGCCGTGTATGAAGGCGTACGTGGTCCTGTTTCCACGTCCGTTTGTGAACCTCACGCACGTGGGCAGCAACCCGAGTGGCGCGGGGTGTTTGATGCGTTGTATCCGCACCGGAAAGCTTTGGAGGCGATCTTTTGCTTTTTCGACCGCGACCACTCGGGTGCCATCTCGATGGACGAATTCAAGCAGGGGTGCTTGCTGCTGAACGAGCACCTTCCGTTGTCGGACCGGTGGAAGGACCCGATCGCGCTCTTCCGCGACATGGACATGTACGGCATCCGTTCCGCCGTGGATATTCTCGTGTCTCATGCGGAAACATGCCGCTTCATCTAGTGACGGGACGCGAGCCATCAGCATCAACAAGTTCTTTGAAGCATTTCGAATTGTCGACAGCCTCGTCCACGTCAGCAGCACACCATGATGGTTGCATGTGCTGCCACAGGTTTGAGTCAGTTTAATCGAGAATTTTCAAGTGTTGTGCTGTCAAAGGAGGCCGACTTGTGTCGAGTGTCAGGGGGACCTGGCCGCCCTTCCACTGGACAACGTGGTGGCCATTTTCGCGAAAGTCAATTGTCTGGCTGACTTCCACGGCGACTTGGGACCGAAGTAGCGCAAACAGCGACACGTGCTTGGTCTGGAGCCAGTGGTACAGCCGATGAGTTGCCGTCGACATGGCCAAGTGCGATGGATCGAACCGCACTGCTTGGCCAGCGTTCGTGACGAGAGTCCAGTCCCCCTTATCGTCCGCCTTGAGCTCCGAAAAGACAAACGGGGTGTCTGCAGCCTTGATGTAGTTCATCTCGGATCCACATGGAGAAGTGTACGAATAGTCATGGAACAGGGACGACATCTTGCCGGCATTCGGGTTTGGTCGGAGCTGGCCAAAGAAGAAGCGAAGGAACGAGTGGCTCTTTAGCGACGTCGCGATCGTCTTGGGCATCGTGTCCTCCAGAAACAATTGCCCCTACACATTTACACAGTTTAACGCGGGGGATGCGACGACATTGGGCACACTTGGAGGTCGACGTGGTAAAAGTAGGTGCGATCGCGTGCATGGTGGTCGTAGAACTCTGGGCTGAAATATGTGAGCGCGTCATCGCGTATTCCCCTGCAATATCACCAACCTTTTGATCTGCTTGAGTTGTAGCTGCTCTGCATACACAGCCTCGGTCGAAAACCCCCGCACACGCAGCAGCGGCAGTCTTCCGGGGCCGCTCCGCATCCAGCCCAACATTCGACAACAAGGACATGGGCCAATCAAAATCGTCCGAATCTTTCCAACTGCATCGTTGTCAACAGTTGCGCGGCGCGGCATATGCGCTCCGCATGCGACGAAACTAGTCCTACCGAGCGAAGGTGGGTCGACTGCATCCTCGTTGTAGCTTGACACCATGCGCAAGACATTCTCCGCATCGACGTGCACTCATGGAACGCGACAACACTGCGATGACCATTATCGTGTGCGACCTAACTCTATGGGTGTGCTATTGGACCTAGTGCCGGCGGTAGTCTTGGTCGGGGGTTCCTGCTGTGTCGGGAGCTCGAGGTCCTCGTCGACTTTGACCTTGATGCCGTGGACAAGGCAAAAGTCGACGTATCCACTCAAAATTCGGACGTCAATGGCTTCGACCGCGTCGCCTTCGAACTTGAACTTGTGCGAGATGCGGGTGCGAAAGTCCATCTCCCCTGTCATCCATTCGAGTCCTTCCCGAACGAGAAAAGGGTGCGTACCGGAATCCAACCACGACGGCGGCGGCAACGTGACCCGGATCGGGTCCGGATTGACCACCGACCGGCTGTGTGTACAATGAATCACGAGCTCCTTCACAAATAGACACGTGACTTCCACGGACGCGATGTAAACGGTCTGGCGCAGCATGAGGCGGATCATTTGGGGGTACATGCCCGACGACATCCAGAACGTCTTGACCCCGGACTCGATGACGGCCATGGCGGGGAACTTGTCGTTGTGGGAAGGAGTGAGAATATCGCGGATGGCGTCGTTGTCGAGGTTGATGATGTTTGTAAAGTGTCTCCGGGCCAGTTCAGGCGTCAGGTGCGCCACGGGTACTTCGGCGTCCTGTCCAAGGGATAACATGTCAGCGTGGCTTTGATGTAGTTCGAATGACGCGCACCTCTATCACGGGCTTGAGAGTTGTCCGTCGGGGTCGTGCGCTGGCGGGTCGCGCATTCGTCGCTGCTCGCACGACTGGCATGAGTTCCTTCTCGTCGTGGCATTTCTTTCTCAGCGCAATGCCTTCTTCTTCTAGCTCTTCTATCTGTTGCTCAAGTGACTTTCTCTTGGCGTTGTCGGACGTCGAGAACAGCAGCCGATTCAGCTCAGTGATCTACCACCCACCACTCCACATCGGGCTCTCCACAAGACCGCTTCGTACCTGAAGCTGTAGGGCCTGCACTTCCTTCTCCAAGTCGTCGTCGTCCATGAGATGATTCGACTAGTTGCCACCGACAGGCCGCGGACGCTCACAGATCGATGTCTCCCTCTGCCGCGCCGATGCTTCAACCTCTATTTCTTGGAGCCGTCGTCGAGTGACTGTTCATTCATGGCACCGTGGATAATCCGGATACCAACACGTATCCGGATACAACAACTGCCGCTCGAACATTGTGGCCGCACGAAGCCATCGAGAGCTAGCTTGCCACACCTGCACATGCATGTTCACGTGCCTTGATGTGCGCTGCTGAACCAAGGCAGCGCTGAGCACTGGAATATGCGTGAAAATTGCCGCGATTCACCATTACGTATATGATATTCCTTGGTATGGATCGCTTACGAAACCGAAAGATCACAAGTCGGCACAACAGTCCATCCCGTCGCATGCCGCACACAGCAGGGTGCTCAGTGCATGAGATCCAGCTCGGTTTGAACGAGTTTGAGCATGCACGGCAGCCGTTGAGCACGCTGGTCCATTGCATGCCGCACCGGTCCAGCGTCGGCAATGCTTCTCGTATGCGTGTCGTGGAGACAAGCTGACTGTTCGTCTCCCAAAAAAACTCAGCGCCAAGAGATCGCAGTGTACGAATGATTCCTTCGGTAATCTCGACGACGCTGTTTATGCGCACGTCGAACTCTCCACGTCGAAACAAGTCGATTTTTCCACCCCAGGCGAGTTCGCGGCGGAGTTGGCGCAATCCCACATACAACAACCGTGAGATGCAATAATCAGCACCATCCAGACACTTCGTTTACTTCTTATCGTTATTGAGCACGACCTTCAAATGTTGTCTACCTACTTCCACGCGTCGTGGAGTTCTTTTCGGTCTGCCAAGACGCTCGTGAAGTAGGCGCCGACGATAAAGGCAAAGCAGAGCAGCAGCAACAGCTCAAAATTGAAATCGGACGGAAGCACGTCGAACGCGTTGGCCGGGGCGAGGCGGACGTAGAACAGGTCCAACCCATACGCAAACGTGAGCGACGTCGACTCGAGCAGGGCAGGGGCGGTCACGATGCGGCGAATATTCACCACTGTCTGGTTGTACGTGATCATGTTGAGTGCGTTCGCCAGCACCGGGACGTACGGCGTGTACTGAAGGAGTCCCTCGCTACAGCGAAGACTCGGCATGACCGACGACATGTTGAAAGCAAACGTACTTTAGTTGTTCCGGGGTCGGCGGTCCATCGGGTACGCGGGGGTCGATAAAGTTTCGCGCAAGTTTGAAGAGCTGGCCGTTCGTTTGCGCCACCACGATGTACTGCGGCGTGATGCCTTGGTTCGTCACCGTCACTCCGAGTGCCTAGAGCATGACCAGACGTTCCTTTCAGAACATAGCGTCGCCATGGATCGTTCATTCGGTACCGAGATCGACGCGGGGTAGATGAAGCTCTTTTGTAGCACGACTGGCAACTTGGGCTCAAACGACGACTTCTCCGATGCCCACGACGGCTGTTGCCACGGGTTCAGGCCCGTCGCGGGCACACCGCCTTCGACCAACGTGAGCGACACAAGCTCTGTGCGCTTGGACTTGGTGCTCCAGAACGAATACACGACCCAGTTTTCGCTCTCCAGCAAACATTAGATCATCCTAACGTCGACCGAAGACATTTGGGCCATACCTGGACAACGTGCACAGGTTCGGCGGCGTCGCGATGCTTGACGCGATGGACAACACGCCCAGACACTCCGTCGATGAGGCTTACATGGAGCACGCCTTGATCGTCGAGTGTCGCGATGCCAAACAAGTGCGGGTTCAAGTACTTGAGGAGGAGCGAGTCGTCGCCAAGAATGGTCACAGCTGAATCAATTGCGAGGTGATCGGGCGGAGCGGACCGCGCCACAATGCGTTCGTTGGCGGGAATGGCAATGGACCAGACGGGAGACACAGTCGACGTTGACGACAGGACAAACCCCTGGAACGCATGGTCCGCCGCGTTGTAGCGATGCACGTAAAACGAACGGACGAGGTCGCTGACGTTTTCCTCTGCCGGAATGAGTTCGACACCGTTCGAGTCTTGGTCCAGCACCCCCACGACACGGCGCGGTACAGTCGCGTCCAGTTCAACGTGTTTGAGTTTCGGCAGCAGCACGACCCATTTGGTGCTGGACGACGGCAACGTGTCATGCGTGCCGACGATGCTCCCGTCGCCGGCGTCCAGCCAAAGCAGTTGCTTTGACTGCGGCGTCACGATCAACAGTTCTGCACCTGCGCCGAACGCTGGATGGTCCCGAGTGACGAGGAGTTGATGGTTTCGTCCGAGGAATCGCGACCACACGACTGCACCTGTCTGGGAGTCCAGGCCGTACAGCTTGCCCGTCGACGTGTACAGCACCAGGAGCTTGGCAAACCCAAAAGTCGACGCGTGCTTGGACGTGTCTTGAGAGCTCCACATAGCCGACAGCGACGCGAAAAACTTGACGAGCTTCTTGCCTTCAATTGCTAGCTCCTCCACGTAGGACGGGATGACCTTGAGCGACTTGATCTCTTGGTCGTCGTTGTCGATCGCGTCCGAGTCAAAGGTCGGCGTGACCCAGTACATTTGTTGGACATATGCGAGGGCTTCCTCTCGAATCCATGCGAGTCCTGGGTTGATCACGTTCGACGCTTCCGTGGGTCTTTCGTTCGACACGAGCGCCACGCATGCGTCCGCAAAGACGAGGGCGAGGCGGATAAGCGACAGCGCTGTGCCCTTCTTCTTAAATGCGACGCCGGCGAACCCGCGCACGACGGCGCCGCCATACATCCCCACGTCCAACGATATCGAAAACGTCGACGATTCCGACGAACGCGAGTGCGACGTAATCGACACGAGCTTCTGTGATGGATCGACAGCGACGTGGAAGACGATCCCGGGCGCTTGTACCGACTCGACCAACGCCCCGGTGGATGGGAGACTGGCCACAACTTGGACGGACAAGTCGGACGCAATGCGGAGAAACACTCGTTTCCCGTTCGAGAGCAACACCACAAGCGCATGGCTCAGGGACGTGTCCACGGACGAAATCAAGACGCCCGAAGGTACCGGCAAGGACGAGGAAGTCACGGTCGAAGCTGGTTTGTTGAAGTCATCGAGGGACTTGAGTGTTAGGCCTGAGCCGTCCGCGAGCACGCCAACGGCCACGACCTCATCGTTGTCTTCGGTGCGATGGATAGCGGCCACGGGGGCCACGTCAAGCGCCGTCACCTCGCCAGTCTTCAACACAACTTGGAACACGACTGGCGCTTGTGCCGCGGATGTACCAAACACGTAGATCTTGGATCGGTCCGACGACACCTTGGACGACACCAGCGACACCAAGAGCGATTTGAACGCCACGGTGCTGAGCACGTCACCGCGCTTGAGACCCAAGACGGTCACGCCTTGGTTGCGCACGACGACGAAGCGGTTCTCGTCGACTTCGTTCTCGGCGCGAACTTCGTGTACTTTGGCAAAGGAAGACAAGGACGAAGAGGATGCTGGCAAGTTTGTTTCCCACAGCAATCGGCCGTTGACAGCATCCCACTGCCGCGCGACGGTGGCGTTGCCCGTCCTGAGGGCGTTATGAATCGAAGTGGACAGGGTCAAGAGGCTAGCGTGTGCATCCGCAAAGTGGAGGGAGTCGATTGATGTCTCCGGAAGAATGTGACGCCATTCCACAGCGGACGTCTTCGCATCAAGTTTCGCCAGCACGTTCGCGCGTGATGCAACGTACAACGCCTTGGAGATCTTGACGTCTTTGCTGTTCTTGGACGGAAACACTGCGTGTGTGAGTTCCCCTAAGCCTTCGCGGTGCCAGTCAAACAAACC
The DNA here is from genome assembly GCF_000520115.1 of Aphanomyces invadans. Lineage (NCBI taxonomy): Eukaryota > Oomycota > Saprolegniomycetes > Saprolegniales > Verrucalvaceae > Aphanomyces > Aphanomyces invadans. Next base: position 1,603,267 of record NW_008580146.1, read on the forward strand.
AATCTGATCTTCGTACAGAGCAGAGAGCACGCGGACGGACGCGTTCAGAAGCACGAGCAGCATTGCCGCCACGATGCCACGAACTCGACCCATCTTGGTTCACACCTCAAACTTCGAATTGGAGTGCCCGTCAGCCGCTGGTTGTCGATGTGACAAAACCAGCGTTCGAGTGTCGATTTTGGTCATATTATTTAGCTCGAGGATTCATGTGTTCAGATATTAATTTCAACACCATTTAAATTTCGCGATGCTGGACAAAACAAGAAGTACGTCGGCAGAGCACACCCCGTGCGCGCAACGCATCGCACACAACTGCACTGGGAACACTGCGCGAGGAGCATGCTCTCGTGGTTCGTGTGGCACACCTTGTGCTTTCTCTGCATGACGCCGCGTCGATGGAATTGTACTCGCGAGACCTTTCCTTCTGACGAATGTCCGCGTGGCGACAGGTTCACAATGGATTTGCTTGTGCGAGCGTTCCTTTGACTTCATGAAGTGTTGACTTCATGTCGAACCATTAGACCATCAATACACGTTGCACCTCATGGTAGGCGTTCGAGCCCAACGATCAGCCGCGGCATCCCAAACGCGACTTCGTCGCATAAAAGGACTCTTTTGCAACAACTCCAATGCAGCATCCACCTGATTGTCCTTGCGCTCTGTCGTGAATCCAATGCAGGCGGTGTCGTATACCCAGCAGAGTTGCAGTGTCTCTCAACCTGCGCGCGAGATGCCGCGTTTTGGCATCTCAAACGGCATCGACGAACTGAAGAAAATCGAGCAGAACTCGTGTGTGATTGGCTAATAATTGAATTTCTCGATGTTTGATTGGCTAACGCCAATTCCAGACATCGCTTGCATTGCTGCTGCCCGCCATCAGCATGCAGTACCAGCCGCCGCAGGGGTACGTCCCTGCGCAGTTTCCTCCCCCGCAGCAATACCAGCACTCTCCGCACGATCAGATTCACTACCAGCAGCAGCAGCCTCGGCACGACTCGCATCCTCAGTTCCCACCACAACAGCAACCGTCGCTCCCGACGCTCGATCCCCAACAACAGTACGAAGCTCAACGCCAATTCCAGCAAGCCGTGAGTCATCATCGATCGATGCTCCAGCAGAATCCCCACCAGCAGCACCTGCTTCAGCAGCATCATCAAATGGTGACCCACCACCAGCAGCAGCAGCAACAACAACAGCCCACATTGCCACAACAACAGCCACCAGCACAACTCCAAATGCTGCAACAGCAAACCACAGCTCACCACACCACGTTAACACAGCAGCCACCACCCTCAGCCGCTGTCGAGATGACCTATCCACAGCAGGCCGCACCAGTACTGCCTTCACACGACACTGTACTGACAACGTCGCCCGCACATGCAGATTCCACTCCTTCGTCATCCCAACAGCAACCTCTTCTCGACGATGCTGTCCACCGACTGAACGCTCGCGTGGCACAGCTCGAAGCTCAAATCGGTTTGCCGCCGTCATCCGCCTCAATCCTGCCTACGCCGCACCCTCCCATATCTGCATCGCATCCTACCGCCGCACCCTCGTCGTCGCCTAGCGCACCCATCGCTCACGGCTTCGTCGCATACGATGTGTTTTCAACAGCATTTCTTCAACCATTCCTCGAAGCTTGTGAGAAACTCGGACCGGAAGTTGCCAAGTACGGCGCGATTGTTCGTCGGGCGTTCGACGCCCAACGCAACTACCTCCTCGCGGCGAGTCTGTCGCAAAAACCCTCGACGGGGCCCGTCAAGGGTCTCCTCGCTCCTATCCAGGAAGCGATCCGGGAAATGCACGACCTCTGCGACCTCCGTAGCGAATTCGCCAACCACCAACACATGCTGTACGAAGGACTTCAAACACTGGAATGGCTGCACGTGGACGGCGCGGCGCCGCATGCGTTCATGGCTCGGTACATGGGGGATGTTTGGGGTACCAAAATTCGGGCGCAGTACAAGGCGTCGAACGCAGATCAAGTCCGATTTGCTGCAACGTTCAAGGCGCTCGTGACGGAGCTCATGGCGTACGTGGAGGATTTTCACCCGACGGGTGTTGTGTGGAACCCCGAAGGCGGCGACGTCAAAGACTTCCTCAAACCCCCCTCCAAACGCACCAAGGCCAAGATCACACTGATTCGAACTCTGTTGGGCCGCGAGCCCGTCAAGCGCAACTTAAATTATAGCCGACAAGGCACGGAAGAGCACGAGAGCTTGACCAAGGCGCTGGCCGAGTGGCGCGCAGACGGCGAGCCTGTCGACAAGCTGAGCTACCGGAAGAAGTACGGGATTCCGAAACTCATCTGGAACACCAGGACCAACGCGAACGTGGACCGCCGAGTCAACATTTACGCGTCGCCAGGGATCACAACGGTGCGCATGGAGCAGGAAGAAGCGCTTGTGGCGCGGCTGAAGGAACAGTGCCAGGAAAACAACATCCGGTGGACGGCCAAGGATGTCCAGCAGTACGCGGTGCGAGAGATGGGGGTATCACAGATCTCGGTGCGGCAATGGTACTCACAGCATTTTCTCAAGCGGTGGCCGGACGCAAAGGACTACATTATGCGATACAAAGAAGCCCATGGTCGAGAGACTCTGTCATCGGCATTGCTGTAACTCAGTCTTGCGTGCTTGTTGGATAAGCACCGTGTGATTTGTCTACTGTTTAGAATTCCGTGCGCGCTGCTGCAGAGCTACTTTTGTCTGGACGAATTCGACGCAGAGAGGGAAGTTGAGCCTGCAACACCTCCCCACGCCGTCGCAAAATGCGGCTCGATTTGAATTGGAATGACCCAGATAATGCCTGACCAAAGTAGTGAGGAGCTCGAACTATAGAGGATGCACACCCACCGGCGTAAGGTTTGACCCATTTGAGACGAGGATGGGACTGGTATGGAGGCAAAGGAAGATAATCACTGAATTTGTGGCCATCGACAAGCAGCTTTCCTCCAAAAAGCAGTCGCAGCGGAGGGTCGACGCTGCTATTGTAGTACCCGTCCCGCTCATATCGCTCTTGAATTTGATCCTGCGATCATGATAGGTCGACACGATGACCATTTGACAACGAATTCCAAACGTACTCGAATTTCAGAGATGGGCAATGCCGGACGAAGCTTCATTGAGAAGAACTCCCTGCGCGAGACACCACGACCGTTCCTCACGACGTTAGCAACTTGATATCACTTACCGAGGCGTCGCGCCCTCTCGAGCATTGCCGCCGTCACGTACCCATATGTGCACCGTATCGTCGAGCTTCTTCATTCGTTTCTCCAGCGCATCAACCTTATGTCGTTCTGCATCCGAAAGCACTCGTCCGTACGCAGGCGCCGCCGTTGGCATCGTGGTTGAGTTCTTGAAGGGGCGTGAAATAACCGTATCCGGATATTCAGATCGACATGCACCGGTGCCGGTCGGAAGGCCCGTTGCCGATGGCGACAGAGGAGCTCTTCCTAGTGTCCCCGTCCAAGCGACGCATCCGAGATATCATTGAGATGAATCGTGCTGTCAACGACAAGTTGAACGAGCAAGTGCGGGTGGAAGAAAGCGCCCAACGCACAAGATATTATACCAGGTGGAAGCACCTGCGCGAGGTGTACGAAATCTACAAACATCACAGCCCCAAGTCAAGCAGATCACCTCGTCGAAAGTCTCCAACATCGCCCACTCATCACCAGGTGGGATCACCGAGGCAACGAAAGCGCGGCGGTCCTCTCGTCGTTGCATGCGCCGAGTTGTGCGTCGAGCCACTTGTTCCTGTCCTCGTCATGTCGAGCATCATGCACTCCGCACTGGCATTGAACGCACATGATCCGACGACGCAGACCATCGTCATGTCATTTCTCAAATGCGTCCAGGTGTCACATCCGTGTAAACAGCCGGGAACTTCCTATGTCGACCACCGCGTGATATGCTGCATGTGGGACGTCCTCGACCACCCAACGTTCGCTCCCCTGCGACGCCTCACGCGATTTTTTGACATGTTTGGCATCGCTTCGTCAATCTCGCCGGAGCTTGTGGTGAACGCCAAAGACATCCGTCCCATGCTCACGTCTGTATGCCCAACTCCAAAAACCGAAGCCGAGATGGAGGTGTTTGTGAAGGACCTCCTGTCGTCCCTGAACGGCTCGGACCTCCGCCTGGGCGATTTTGTTTCTTTTGCAGGTCTCTTATGTGATCTATTCTCCATCACGAAGGGACGTTTGCAGCCTAAAAGAAGCGGACTCGTAGACACTTGCTTCGACCTCCAAGTCCTTGTGCGGCGACTGTGTTGGGAAAATCTCACCGAGTTTCAACGAGCGGCCATCGAACAGGACGAGCTCGATATGACAGCCTCGTTCGTTGAGCGCGAGCGACTGGCGGCTCAGCACGCGAAAGCGCTGGCGTACTGGATTCACATGGAGCCGCGCCATCGATTTATGCGGTGGAAACAGGTGATCCAAAAACTTAGTTCCAATACAATTGATGGAAAGACTTGTGTTGCCGTGTCTAGTTTGCAGCGGACTCTGTGCGATTGAAAAGAGCCGACTGCCATGCAGTGCGCTACAAGTGGGGTCGCGGCGTCATGTACTTGGAGAAGAATGTGCATCGTGTACGTTGGATGAGGCGAAGTCTTCAGAAGGCAGCCCATTGCCACAACCGCACGTTGACAGTCGTGGCGTGGGAGGGCTTGGTCTCCTTTTGGACATCCTGTCGAGAACTGTACGATGCTTGGGTTGGCCACCGTGACTGGGGCTCATTTTTGCTGTAGCGAGCGCGTGGCAACGAATCGAAGCCGCCTTTTGTACGATGCGGCGCGGCGGCGAAGCGCGTGGACGTCCCTGGTGAACTATGCACTAGTACGAATGTCTTGAAAAAGGGTGGCGAAGGAGGGCTGACATGAATGGCTAGGACCAGCGACAAGCCAAGCAGGTGCTCCTGGAACGGACCATGATACTTATGCAACAGACAACTGGCAAACGTACGTTCAAGGTACTTGGCATACGCCTCACGTTCACCTGCGTAGTCCTCGCCAAGATGGTGACCGCGTGGCGGTACTTCGTCGAGCTCCAGAAGCTAGACCGCATGTCCCAGCAGCGCCAGGACGACATGGTGGCAGCCTCGGTCGAGTTCGAGCGGTATCAACACGAGTGCTTGTGCATGGACCGCGAAGACGGGCTGGCAGCGCAGGTAGTTGTCCAAAGCATCGTCAATTAGTGCGACAATCCCTGTAGATGCGCGCGGATGAAGCCGCTGAAGTGGAGCGAGCACGCAAGGCGGTGTTTCGAGAACAGTCGCGTCAGGTGTTTCAAGTGCGCAAGATCAAGAAGCAGGAAGAAGCGAGGACCGCATTAAAGAAGAAACGGGAAGAGGCTCAAGCCAAATTGGCGGAAGCAGCGTGGATTGATATCGAACAAATGGCCGTGGCCAAAGCAAGAACGTCGGCGGAGGACTGGCTTCGAACGCCGCAAGGTCAGGGAACTGGTGGTGCATGCGATGTCCAGCCTCATGCGGCGTCTTTCAGGCCAAACGGAGCTCCAGGCTGCTGCGACGTACATATACGAAGACCCTCCGGCGAATGTGTCCAAGATGCTGCAAAACGACCCAACGTATTCGAACGTCCCGGACTGCGCTTGGGTGTGTCGGCTTGAAAGCATTGGCGGGCGCCACGCCAAGGTATGGTGGTCGGTTGGTTGACGAGTGGTTCACCCCGTAGTTGCAGGCGTACTTTTACCACAGCGAGCGGCTGGAGAAGGTCCTGTGCGATGAGCTCACGATGAAAGCGGCGCTCGCGATTGCGTCCGAACAGTTGATTCAACTTCGGATCAACACGATGAAGGTGCAGCTCGCCCAGCGCGGCGAAGAAGAAAAGACCAAGTTCCAGCGAAACGCCGCCGCCAAGCGCATCCAGATGCTGTTTCGGTGTCGCCAGGCCAAGAAATATGTCCGCAGTCTGCTGCGGTACTCGAACCCAACGACTTCTCCGATGCCTCGTGGCGCCCTCATTTATTGTCGTAGGTCGCTCGTGATGAAGCGCATCGACGCCGCAACCGGGCGGCTCGTCTACTTCAACATCCAAGAGCGCACGACGTCGTACGCGCCGCCCCGTCTGATGGGCGCGGCAGAGGGGACGCTGCCGGTCGAGTCGTCGACGTGGGTACGCCGCGTGGACGGAGCGAGCGGCGAACAGTTTTACATGGACATGACGACGGGAGAAACGTCGTGGATGCCGCCCAATTATTATGTGATGTGTACGCAGTGCAAAATGAACTTTTGCACGTCGCGGAGCACGGCAACCGGCGAGCGGTTCTGCGTGTCGTGCTATGCTGAATTGGCACAACTACAACGACAAGCGGACAAAGCGGCAAACGTGGCAGGCGATGGGATCGTGCAAGGGGCGGCCGGCACAGCATCCAAGCCATGGACGCGGATCGCAGTTGTCCCGGCCAAATGTTGTGTGTGCAAGGTGAACAACGGCGAGGTGTTGTGCCACGAATGCCATGGGGACACGACGTGCTCGCGATGTTTTACCGTGCTGCACAAGAATCCCAAGCTCAAGACCCACACAAAGCACGAGTCTCTCGTGTACACGCTACCTGCATGATGCAACACGGTAACTTATTAAATTAAAGCAGTCGGCGGCTTTCACACGTCGCGATTGCCAAACACGGACGTCCACACGTCAGTATGGGCCTTGAGCGGGGCAGGACTGGGGGAGGATACGTCCGACATGGATGCCTCGTCGACTGGAGTGTCGTCGCGAATGCAGTCGGGTAGCTTTGCACCAAACACAGCGCCCCACAAATCCATTGGTTTATCGTTCCTCGGTTCATCCTCTTGGTGGAGCGAACCTTGATCCAACGAGTTGATGTTCTTGGGTCCGGACATTGTTCCCCACATATCGACTTCAGGTTCTTGCGCAACGTCGTCAACCGTGGTGGTGGAGGTAGCTTTGATCTCAATGCTCGTTGTAAACACATCTTCGTCGTTCGGCGCGTCCACATACGAAGGTGGTGACGAGGACTTACCACCAAACACAGTGCGCCACAAATCGGGTACGTTGGTCGAGGCAGCAATGCGCACATTGTCGGTAGTACATTGGGGGATTTCATCGTCATCGTCTAGAGGAGTCACGCGACGTAATACCGCTACACATCGCGCGGTAGTGGGTCGGTTGGCATTTGCCGACGCGGCGGCGAGGGCCTTTCGGGCAAGTGGGCGAGTGGCGAGCATCGGGCGGTCGATTCCTTAATGGTCGTTGAGAGATCGCGATGCAAACGGTAGGTCAAGCGTGCTCTGTGATTGGACAATCGAAGGCCGAAGCAATGCCACGCTGAAGCGTCATAGGTTGATTTTCTATGGCGAATGTTGATTGGCCCATTTGGACCAATCCAGATGCTTGAACCATCCGGATACCGTGCGTCTTTGTCCCGTCAACTTCAAGTTGACACAGTCTCTGCCGCAAGGCGACCGAGCACCACCGGTCGCGGCGTCGCGGGGGCCACGAATTGGGAGCACTTGTGGCGCATGACGGATTCGTTGCTTGGCTCAGCACGAATTGAACAGGTTCCGGCGCAACTTCAGCGATGGTGTCACATGGTCGACCTGAGTCGAGGAGTAGCTTGCTTCGGCAACGCACACAGGCAACGACAGCGATGGAATAGATACATTAAATACGTAGCATACAACGAGCCTTTAGTCGAGCGCAACTTCGCTGCGTGTTCCAAACACAACGTCCCAAATGTCAGCCCGCGCCTTTGCTTGGTCAACTGTTGAATCCAACGATTGTCGACGACGAGTTTGTTGGCCGACGAAAGCGTCAACGCCTCGGTTTTGAGCAGCAAGCGGCGCTCCAGATGCTGCCGGGGAGGAAGTCGCCACTTGGGACATCCCTGAACAAGCTGAGAGGTCGCGGGTCGGCAGCCGGGAGATCGAGCGACGCAACATGATGGAGTGGATGTGGTGGTTTGCTAGATGGTTGCAAAGTGATTGCACTTGTCCTGTTGGTGGGGCAGCATGGCCTACGCTTTGATTGGTTCGGTGGGAACAGATTCGTCGCCACGGCGTTGTGTCATTGGTCAGCTCCTACGAAGAAACCAATCAAAACGATTGTCCGGAATTTCAAGCCAATCAGATGGCTTTCCTTCTGTCGAATTGTGATTTTGTACTATCCAATTTTAATGTGGCGCGCCTGAAGGCGTCCGCGGACGCAAAGGACCGGCACAGATGCGCCACCTAGCAATCTGCAGGCGCCTGCCGAAATCCTTATCACCCGCCTGTTGAAACATTTGTGAAACACGTGGTGATCAGTGAAGAGCGCAGCGCTAAAATACAGGATTTTGTCAACATACCTCTTCTCCCTCGACTCCCTAGGCGAGCGACATCGCGGTCGAGTGCTTTCGCCTTTCTCGACAAGGAGGACGGGCTGTGGACGGACGACGCACAGGCAACCGTCGCATTACCGATGCAGCGTCTTTCGTTGATGTTGAGTGATGGAATGTACAAATATCGTACGTTTTCGTACATTGCCTTGAAGACGGCAATCAAAATCGTACGTACAGTACGAACACAAGTGGGAACTACCGGTATCATCTCGAGTGCTATGTTGCGGTGTGCATGCGTGTGCAGTTCAGGCGAGGACGACGACCTGGTTGATGTAGGCAGGAGGCCGACCTCCCATGCCCCACCTTCCCCATCAAACTATGCAACCTTTCGCGATGACAAGAAACCAGCAGAAGTATTCAGAAGAGCTCCAACAACGTCGTCGCAGCGTCCCACACACAAGGAAACGATGGACTCACCAACGATAAAGGAATACAGGCAGCACATGGTGTCCACGACGCTTGCATCAGAGTGGCAGGAAATGCGAAGTCGCGAAGTTGGTCATGCTACAGCGTCTCCTGTCTTCCTGAAGAAACCAGACCCCACGCACAAGCGAAGCCCTTCCAAGTCGCGGAGCGTGAGCCCCGCCACGAAACCAGGGAATCTTCGTGACGTTCGCCAGGTGGAGACGCTATGTCGAACGGAATCACCGACAGAAGTAGTGGCAAATGATCCCGATCCCCATTCCATTGTGCACATTCAGGTGCCACCCGGCCCGACGGGACTCGTCCTTCGACCAAATTCGTCTGCTCCTGTTGTCGTAGCTGGTTTTGAACCAGTGTACACGTCGCAATTCCCATCAGGTGGCCCAGGTCCCATCGAATCAAGTGACGAAGATGTCGGTCCTGGAGCGCTTTTGGTTGCAATCGACAAGACATCGCTTCTGGAAGCGAGTATGGCCGACGTCGTGGCACTCATGGCAGCGACAGAAGGCAACCCGCGGCGAGAATTTGTATTTCAAACGTATACATCCGAGCTGTAAGCGATTCCTGTTACGGGAAAACGTCTCGATGGGTTTCACGTGGCGCTCCTGACCAGGGAGATTCGAATGATGCCGTGTATTGGTGGTGGAAAACCAACCCAGAGGGACTCCCTGCGACATACATCTCTATCTCCTTGTTCTATTCAACCTACTCGCCCTTTTTCTTGTCCGATTCCTTGTCACTTTCTGTCGAGTCGTCCGATCCCGTAGACATGTCACCGTCCTCAGTCGCCGAAGCGTCAGTCTTGCTCACGGACGTTTCCGCCGCAGCGGCCGCTTTGGCCTTCTTGTCTTCTTCGTGGCGGTCAGCGTTTTGCCACGATTCTTCCACAAACTCAGTGTACGTTTTGTTTCCGCCAAACGGACGTGGCCCCAACACGCGGACAATGTCGCTGTGGTTGATTGTTTCGTTCTCGATCAGTTCCTCGCTCAGTTTCACGAGCAGGTCCTGCTTGGATACGAGCAAATCAATTGTACGTTGGTACGCCCGGTCCACAATCTTCTTGACTTCTTCGTCCATCATTTCCGCGGTCCGCTCGCTGTACATGCGCGGTTCACCTGGCTGGTTGTCGTCACGGGGAAAACTCAATTGACCAATGCGCGAGTTCATGCCGTACAACTGGACCATCGAGTAGGCCATTTGGGTCACGCGGCGCAAATCTACAGCGACTTTGTCAACACCGAGCAACCACACTCGTTTTCATGGATACCGTCTGACGCGCCCGTTGTGATCCGTCCGTTAAAGTTCACGTATTCGGACGCACGGCCGCCCAACGCCATGCACATGATATCTTCGATGGCTTCCTGGCTGTGCAGCGATACTTCCTTGGGCAAGTATTGGGCGTATCCCAACGAGCCCTTCCCACGTGGGACGATCGTGACCTTAAGAAGGGGATCTGCATGTTCCAAGAACCACCCGGTGACAGCATGGCCGGCTTCATGGTACGCGACCGTCTTCTTCTCCTCCGGTGTCATGAGCCGGTTCGTCTCGAGGCCGCCGATCACACGGTCCGTGGCCTGTTCAAAGTCCTTGAAATTGATCGAGTCTCCGGCACGTCGGGCCGCGACAATCGCCGCTTCATTACAAATGTTGGCAATGTCAGCACCCGTAAACCCAGGGGTCAATGCCGCCATGCGCCGCGCAAAGTCGTCCACCGTGCCGTCCAGGTGCAGCGCCTTCAAGTGCACCTTGAAAATTTCGCGACGGCCCTGCACGAAACGAGGCAATGAGGAACACACTTGTAAGAAGGGGACATGTACCTTGATGTCTGGCTTGTCGACCGTGATTTGTCGATCAAATCGCCCAGGACGCAGAATGGCTTTGTCCAAAATGTCGACGCGGTTCGTCCCTGCCAGCACGACGACCCCCTCGCTTGAACTGAACCCATCCATTTCGACAAGAAGCTGATTCAATGTGTTTTCACGTTCGTCGTTGCCACCACCAAACCGACCATTGGAACGCGCACGTGCAACGGCGTCGATTTCATCGATGAAGACAATGCAAGGAGCGTTGGCTCTACCCGTCGTGAGAGTACGATCTAGCGATTGCAGCCATACCTCGCTTCCTTGAACAAATCACGGACTCGCGACGGCCCGACACCCACAAACATTTCAATAAAGTCCGACCCTGAAATGCTGAAGAACGGCACGCTCGCCTCGCCGGCCGTTGCTTTGGCCAACATGGTCTTACCAGTACCGGGAGGCCCGACCAAGAGCGCCCCCTTGGGAATCTTTGCTCCCAAGTCCGTAAACTTCTTCTGGTTCTTGAGGAATTCAACGAATTCCATGATTTCACGCTTTGCTTCGTCTACACCGGCCACATCTTTGAACGTGATCTTGATGTCTTCCTTTGTGATCTTCTTGGCTGGCGACTTGCCGACTTTGAAAATGCCACCCATGCCGCCACCACCACCGGCGCCGCCGATGCCGCGCATCGACATCATCAAAAACCCAATCAAGAGCAACGTTGGCGCCATCTTGAGCAACTCCATCTTCCAGTTCATTTCGTTCGAAAACTGGATGGGAATGTAATCCTTGGGCAAAATGCCCAAACTCGCCTGGGTTTGTTCCATCTGCCGCTCAAAGTTCTCAATGCTGCCAATGTTGAAGTAAAAGCTCGGCGTGTGCTGCTGCGGTGCGGCAGTTGCAGCAGCGGGCGTCCCGCCATGCTGTTGTGGATGGTTGTAGTCCCGGACTTCATGCAAGTCCGTGTGGGTCGCCGTCGAGTGCAAAGTCGACTCCGATGACGAAGGGCGGTGAAGGTACACGCGGGCGTACGTTTTGTTGACAACAACAATGTGATCCACCTGTGCCAAGACTCGTGAGGCACATCAACACGTTGTCGCTACCTTGCCCTGGGACAAGAGATCGTTGCGAAACTCTTGCCACGTGATTTCTTTCAACGCGTTGTCGCCCGACGTCAACTCCAAAAACAAGAGCAAGGCAATCGCGATGGGAATCGTATACATCAATTGGTCCTTGGGGTCTTGCGCGCCAGGAGTGCCACCACTACCAGAAGAGCCGCTGCCCGACGGTTTGGGCTCCTCTTTTGGACCATTACCAGCCGGCTTTTTGGCGCTACCACTGGGCTTGCCTTCACCCTTCGTTCCTTTTGGGTAGAAACGTTCAAAGCCTGGTAGGACGGTGTAAGAGAACAAAAATGCCACCATGGGGTAATGTGAAGTTACAAACCCTTGGGAATGCGCTGGGAGAGCCACGCCGAAAACGACATGGGCGGATTGTTAACATCTTTTACTTGTCGGGCAAACTTCGCGGTCGTGTTGGTCGTGTGGGCGCGGACGTTCGCACGCTTCCATGCATCTGCATGCGCGTGACGATTGATCCGCTTGACGGTGTTGTTCACTTGCTGCGCACAACATGTCAGAAAGGTGTTCAAGACGATGAACGAAGGATTGACATACTGTCGACAGTTGATGCATCTCCCGATCGGCGCAGTTCGACCGCAGTGCGCGGAGCAGGTCCTTCTCCAGACGACGTGCAGATACAGCAAACATGTTGATATCTACGGTAGGTCACTCCAGGCGCTGATCTATCGATGCGACGTCGGATCGGCGGGTGGACTGGCGGCACGCTTCGAATCGCACGGCCTGAAGTCGAGATGAGTGAGTGGTCAATATAATACTGGTGTACGTACGGGTATCGTCCGTTATCCTGTACGTGGTGTAACTTCTGACCGATTCATGCACTACCCAGCAGACATCCCACATACGAGGCAATGTACATCGTACATTAGATACATTCCTTTGGCAAAGACCAACACTCCAACTTCATAATATGACGAGTGATGGCTGACGACGCGTCGCGAAGGAAAACACCACATCACAATGCACCTCCAGGTGAAGGACACGACACCATCCTGTGTCCCCCTGCAGCACATGACGACGGAACTGTTGGTTTGTGCCGTGCTTCAACAGAGGGGGGGATGTGGTCTTTCCAGAAGGAGCTCATGCGCTGGCTGTGCGGATCTGCCCCGCTGCCGCAGACCAAGTTGTGGACTACTGGCGATTAGTAGCAAAGCATTCCACGTGCATCATGTGACCGTGTCATACTACTGGCGATTAGTATGACACGGTCACATGATGCACGTGGAATGCTTTGCACCTGCAGCAGTCAGCAGCTAGCATGAGCGGTGCGTGGCCCAACCTGTGCACCCTGAGCACCATCTCGTTTCTTCTCCCTCCGTTGAATGTGGAGGATATTTTAAAAATGCTTGAATTATTTTCGCGTTTTTGTCAAAATCTGAGCCAATTGCATGCCATTCAATCGAATTGGTCCCCTCATTTGAATCATCATGGCCGACGCGGCGGAGCTCGAAAAGAAGTAGGTCGACGGCTTGGGAGACCCGAACAACTTATCGAGCACGGATGTGTAGTCTTGGGAACGAGGAATTCAACGCTAAGAACTATGAACAGGCTATTCACCACTATTCGGAGGCATGATGGTGATTCCTGTTGCAACCATGATAACAATTCCATCGTGCATGTAGGCCATCAAGCTTGCACCGACGAATCACATCTTTTACTCGAACCGAAGGTACTTTCTCCATGTATCAAGTAAACATGATCTAATTGATATCTCCAGTGCTGCATATGGCGCTTTGAACAACTGGGAGAAAGCTGAAGCCGATGCTAAGGAATGTGCGCGTCTTAACCCGAGTTTTAAGAAAGGTAAAGCGTCCACTAGCTCAAGCAATCGCTCAAAATCAACCTCACGCTACACAGGACTCCTTCGTTTGGCGAATGCCCAACGCCAATTGGGAAAGAACGAAGAAGCCATGGCTACCATGGCGCTTGCCAACGGTGGTGGGGTTCCTGCAAAACGCTCCAAGCAAGAAGCTGCTGCGTCGTTGCCTGCGTCGGTGCAGAAAGAGTTGCAAGAATTGCAGCCCCAATTCCAGTCGTTGCATCGCGAATTGGAAACCGTACGACTCTACACCTCAGTCGTGTTTTGCATCGAGCTCCATTAGATCGACTCGAAGTTGGGCGCGTACGGCCGCGAAAAGAAGCGTATTCAGCTGACCAAAGAAGAGCTGGCTGAATTACCCACTGGCACGCGAACTTATGCGTCGATCGGTGCGCCTTTCGTTGTTGTTCGGGTAATCCATTGCTAATTCGTGGAAATTCAGGTAAGATGTTTATGGAAATGACGCCGGAAGAAAATGCGGCTCGCTTGGACTCCAGTGCGACCAATGTCGACGACCAAGTGGCGGCTTTGGAGGTGCGGTCCGACAGGTGTTCGAAGACACTGACGTGCCCTGCCCTAGGCGCGGAAGCAATACCTGGAGCGACAAAAGACCTCGCTGGAAGCCAACATCTCCGAATTGCTGGCACAATGCAAGACGACCGGTTAAACCGCATGGTAGTGCGCGGCACACGCGAGACATTCCGTAACATGTAGCCTCGTATTGGTCCTGTTGGAAAGCTGTAGCATTGGGTCGACATAGGTTTGCGCCAAGGACGGAGAAAAATGCTGCATTTGCCAGCGCAATTGCAACGTTCAGTGTTGACGTTGGTGGTGGCCCCGACCAAGTGCAACACGTATCCATAATATGCAGAGTATACTCGTTAGGTTGCACTGCTTCAGTCGTCCTCTTCTTCTTCTTCTGCTGTGAGGCGCTTGTTGAGCTCCTCGATGACCTTGGTTAGCTCGGCATTCTTCTTCTTCAGTTCCTCGTTCTCAAGACGCATTGCTTCAACGTCGACCCCCGTCGGTGCACCCATAAACCGTTTGATGTAGTCGACAGCGTTCGGCGGCTTGTCAGATTCTTCATACAACCCGACGAGCACTTTGGTCAACGAGTCAATCACACCGCTCTTCTCCAAGTACTTGCGGAACTCCTCTTTCTTCGAGTCGGGGGTCTACCACAGAGAGCATGAGAATGGCATGTACCTCCGTGGCGGCGTCACCTGGTACGCAGCAGGAGTCGCCATCCTTCCACCCGATGCTCTTCACGCGGATATCCAAGTGCCCCTTGGATCTTTCGGTTTTCGACCGATATCCCATCGCCCAATCAAAACGAACCATAGTCTATCGCTCTTCCGCGAAACGGACGGTCCTGCGGACGCGAGAAGCTCGCGCGCAAAGGTCGCAGGTGTGCCGAGGTCATTCCAGGAGAGCGAATGAACAGTTTTTACAATGGTGGAATGGAGGATGCTATTGTACTAGAGGTGGAAGGACACATGACGCATTCAGGGGTTAGTATGGAGCAGCGATTCACGAAGTGAGAAGTCTGGACCCGTACGCGCAACCTCTAGAGCGCGATATCTCAGGTGTGCCGTCCTGACGAGTGTCAGCGTTTGCCACAACTCAAAGGAACTCGTGAAAACGGTGGTGCTGCAGTGCCTTTGTGCACGACCAGAAATAAATACCATGCATATTTCGAAGTTCGTTAGCGAGCAGTGCGGGATCCACCGCCGCTGGCGACGGGCCATTTCGACAGGATCCGTCGAATGTACTTTTTGACCAGTTCATCTGTCGAGTCGTCACCAAGTCCTTCCAACGAATGCGCGAACAAGGCATCGGTAGACGTCATAGACTGGCGACACAGTTCGTACTCGCACAAGTTTCCGAGGGAAAAGAGTGCAATTCGTCTCGTGCCAAGGTCAGTTTCGTCAAATGCGCATTCGAGCAGGCTATACGGCGCACGGTGGACAACTAAGTCAACGCAGCACGTTCCCGACTGCCGGACAAGGTTCCCGAGGGCCGCTGCGGCATTGGACCTTGTCTTCACGTCATGGTCGTGAAGGTGACGGACCAAGTGTGGAATTGCGGGCTGCAGCACCCGAGTCAGCTGGTCGGTGTGGAACGCCGCGTTTCCGATGGCAAAGCACGCGTATCGACGGGTGAGGACATCCGAATCTTGGACACATTGGAGTAGTCCGTCGACGATGCTCGACTGCGTCGGCGGCAATGGCTGGACAAAGTGCTCGTAGAAGTGGTTGGAGTGACGACTGAGGTTGCCGACGCAGTTGCACGTCTTGGCACGAAGGGTTGCATCCGTCGACGCAAGCAGGTCTCGGAGCTCGACCAGGATGTTGGCGGCTTCAATGTTCCCGTAGTGCGTTCGGGACGACCGCGCAATGTGGGAGAGCAGGACAAGCGCGTCCTGAACAAGAAGTGATGCGGTCGTGCCCTGCAGCAGCCCTTGCAACTTGAGGAGGGCGACGCCGTTCGCGTCGACGAATTGCATGGCAAAATGCGGTGAACTCGTGACGAGCCGGGACAAAAACTTGACCAGGAGCTCCATTTCCAACGCGTGTTGGCTGAGGATGCCAAGGACGAGCCCGACGCACCCCGACTCGTACAACAGTTCCTGGGTTTGAAACACAAGTTCCTCCGACACGTCTGCGCTCATAAACGGCATGCTAACAATCTTGACGATTGCGTGCACCATTGCTTTGACAGCTTGAAGGCCGCCGCCTACTTCATCCGGCCACACGAGCAAGTGTTGGATGTGGGCCGGACGAAGCAGCGACACAAGGAGTGGCACCAGTGTGCGTTGGCGCTCCAAGTGCGGGGGAAGGAACTGGTCCGTTTCGGTCATGTGTTCAGTCAAGACTCGGATGAGCTTGAGCAAGCAAAACAATCCCCACGGAGACAATTTGTCGTTTCCGCCAGTCTTGAGCAGCGTGCAGAAGGCTGGCCAGTGGCTGTACGCTTCCAGATGAATGAGCACCTGGTGGAGCAAGTCCGCTTGTCCATGTTTCTTTAACGACGCCACGATGCGGTATAGAGCGATCACCGAACTGTCGAGGACGCCGGTTGCCCGCAGACCAAAGCAAAATAAGAGGTCGTTCGTCGTGTCGTCGGACGGAAGCGCAAACGAGAGAAGGGGCACCAACTCGACCGCCGCCTTGGCCATTCCTCCAGACACATCACCTTCTACTGTTTCAGATAGTAATGTACACATGGCACTTTGGTCCAAGACATGTAGCGGCCTCGATCGAGTCATCTCGACTTGAAATAGCTGGTGAACGCACGCTTCTGCCGACAGCACTCCTCGCCGCTGGCACACGGCCATGGATTCGAGCGCAAAGTACCGCTCGGGTCCATTCATGCGATCGAGCACTGTGGGTGCATGGAATAGCTGGACAGTCTTGACCGCTCGTTTCGACAGTGGCGACGACACTCGGCAGCTGTAAAAGAGCACTTTGAGCAGGTTTGTGAGCAAAGTGTGGGGGGCATTGTCGTCGTCGACCGCGACTTCATGCGTTCGTAGGTCAAGCTCGCTGCCGACTTTGGCCAATAATGATGAGAATCCGGTTTTGAACAGTGCGGTGGAGACGTCAGTGTGAATCTTGATGCGCAGTGCATATGTGGAGCGCAATCGCTGGATCTTGTCTTGAGCCACGGGAAGGCTGTCAACCATCGCTGCCGCGGTCGCGGGAAAAGCAATGTCAATGTTCCATGCAGCGCCATTGGGATGCACCAACGATGCTAGAGCAAAAACAGCGTATGTAGCTACGCTCGTATCTTCATGGTCGAGCAACCCGCAAAGCGCCGGAATCAGCTCCGCCTTGTCGTGGACGATGCCTTGAAACACTATAGCGGCGTTTGCTTCATGATCCAAGCACGTGCCGAGCCATTTCAGAACCTTTGACAGCAGCGGGACATCTGCCACGACCTGTCTCTCTCGCAACAACCACAAGATCCCACCAACGTCGGCTTTGCAGTCACCTCCCCCCTGCACCTGCAGCATGAGCGACCGCACCATTTGCAATGCATTGTCCCGGCTTCTTGAAAGCACATGGGGCAGGTGTTCGAGGAAGGATGCGCGGAGGTTCTGAACAATGACTAAGTGCCTTGCGTCCAGGGAGTTGCTAGCTTTGACCACTTGTTGCAGCGCTCGGTGCACGACGTACAGCGCCGTACGGAGGCACACTGAGTCAGTACAGGTCAGAGCTTGGTTGACATGACTAATAAACGTCGGGGCATCGAATAGACGAAGATACCCCGCGTCATGGCCAGTCGTGTCAATTTCGTACGTGCTCCACACTCGGACGAGCTCCGAATTGTCTTGGGCTTGCGACGGCGTGCGAAGTTCATCGTGGCTCTTTTGTGTGGAAGAGACAACAGCGGGCGTGTCGATGACTTGTCCAGTTTGTGGATCGACGGGCTTCCACTCGACGCTGCGCTGGAGGGCACTGTTTGCCAGCTTTTGGTTGGCCTCGTAGAATGTAGGCAACCGCCGCACTTGTCTCTCCAGCGCCTCTCGGTCTTGTATTTGGAGCGCGGTTTCCCTCGCGAATGGATGATTGAGAATATCGGGCCACGTCATGCGCTTCGATGGATCTTTCTGCAGCAACCCGGACAGGAAACTCTTGAACTCGGCGCTCATCGTCGCGGGGTACTTTACGTTTTCCTTGACGATCAACTGGATCAACGTCACAATCTTATCCGTGTAGAACGGCGGGCGCCCGACCGCGAGCTCGTACAAAATGACCCCGAGCGACCACAAGTCTACCGTGTGATTGTAAGGCTGTTCTTTCACCAGTTCCGGCGCCATGTAGAGCGGTGTGCCTTTGATGGACGTCAGCACGTTCGTGTCGGCTGAGATGGCGCGGGCAAATCCAAAGTCGCACAGTTTGATTTGCTGTTTCGGCCCCACGAGGATGTTTTGTGGCTTCATGTCACGGTGGATAATGCGGTTCGTGTGCAGGTAATGGAGCGCCTGTAGCAGTTGCACAGCAATCTTTTTGATCTCGTCTTCCGGCAATTGATGGTCGTCTTCCAGGATCTGAAACAATTCGCCTTGCGCATACTCAGTGACCATGCAAAACTCCCCCTCCGTCTCAAACGAATCAAGCATGGCAATCACGTTCGAATGGTTCAAGCCTCGAAGGATGTTAATCTATAGTTGATGCATTGTGAGCTCCGTGGTGCGGACGATTCGAGGTCAACGACAGCTTGACGTACCTCTTGGCGCAAATTGGACATATTTTTCTCCGACTTGCCCCGCTTCGACACGAACTTTAGCGCAACAACATGTCCGGAGTACTTTCTCCTGCCACGATAGACTTTCCCAAACGAGCCTTCGCCAATGCGCTCCAAGATGTGGTAATTTTGCATCGAGCACCTGCCGCGATGGTGTCACGTAGATGATGCCCTTGCTCCCAAAAACAGATCATCAACAAGAAGATCCGAATAATCGTGGGACTTAGCGGAAATTGCTCCGGACGCCCGGAAAACGCCCGCCGAAAACGTCGTATCCGGAATATCGAAGCGTTGAAAGATATCCGGATAGCACGTTGAAAGGTCGTCAAGCCAAGAAGATCTCCCCGACAAGGAACGGTGGCGCGACGGTCTGCGTCTGCCAGGCCAACTCTCTCAAATCCCATGGCTAGCATGCACCATAGGAGATGGACGCTCTGGCTTCTCTACTGGATTGCCCTCCTGGTGTTGCCCGTCAACGCATGTGTCTTCTATCCTGAGGACGTCCCTGGTGTCCCGACCAGTCTACTTGTCCTTCCCAACAGTTCGTCCAGCATTCGCGTTCAAGTGCAACCTCCTAAAGGCATAAAACCCCTTGGGAGCAATGGTGACCCAGTTTTGGGCTATAAAATCGACGTCGCCGCCCGTGTTCCTGCAGTACAAACGTTTTCCATCCAGTCGCCCGACGGCCCCATCACGGGTGGATCTTATCGTCTTTCGTACACGAATGCGCTTGGCACTGCCACATCTCCTTCCTGCATCCCATGGGACGCGTCAAGTGACGTATTCAGCATGGCATTGCAGTCCTTGACGAACATCGACGGTGTCGCCGTGACTCGATCCGCGTTTGGCGCCGTGCCTCAGGGCTACGTGTACACCATAACTTTCATTGGCGGTGTGTTGACCAACGGCGCCCAGAATCAACTGGTGTCAGGCAGTGCAGCAACCTGCATGCCATTTTTGCCCCTTAATCGCCGCGTGACTCTCTCCGGCGCCCAAGGAAGCACCACAGGCAACGTCGGCTTCGTACCAGAAGTTTGGCAGCTGACCACATCCGAGTCATCGCTCTTGCAAGGCATTGGCGGAGCGTTTGACCTCTCCGTGGGTTTTGAAGGCACGATGGTGAGTCTTGGCAAAGTTGTAAACGTCAACGCCGGGGATAAATTTGCCACGACGACTGTGGCCAACTCGTTGGTTGGCGTGGTGAGCCGTGGCGAAGTGATCTCTATCGCTGGCGAGCGATTCCGCATTCACGCTACCGCCCCGTTTACCGACACAGTCGTGCCTCTGGACTCGAAGCACATTCGAGGTGCGAACAATGTCCCTGTGTTTGGCATGGACACAATCGTGGGCCGCGTGTCTGTGGTTCAAGGCAGTGCAGTTGCCACCACCGGTACCGACTTTACGGCGATCCTAGCCGTTGGCGATTCGATCCAAGTTGCTGGAGTTGACGCTACTGTAAACGCCATCGCCGCAACTCAAATCACGTTCGGCGCTGTTGCGGACGCCACGACTTTGTTCAACTGGCCCACATCCTCCGATACACACGTAACGCTGTTGAAGCGCAAAAAAGCAACTTTCCATGCTGACGCCGAACCTGCCGAGATCGTGGCTGGCCTTGAGGCCCTGCCAGGCGTTGGGTCCGTCCAAGTAACACGCGTCGGTCCAACTGCTCAACGTGGCTACCAGTGGCTTGTGACATTCATGTCCCTCGGCCCCACTGCATGCCCCCAGTCGCCGTGTCTTCGTCTGGATGCTCGCTTGGTCAACGAGGTCGGCGCGGCATGCCCGACATGCAGTGCGTCCATTGTGCGTGTCAGGGTCGGTGTGCTTCCGGATTACTCTCGCGTGCTTGCGTCGACGGAGATTAGCGGAGCAGTCTTGGAAGTTCAGTCGATTACTGTGACCGCTGCCACTGACGCGATCGTTCCGCTCGGTGGTTACTTTTACGTCGATTTTCAAGCATACTATCAATCGCCCGCCTCTCTGGGCGTTCTCATCAAGTACGACGACACTGCCGACGACATGACGACCAAGCTGCAATCCTTGCCTACAATCGGGAGTGTAATCGTCTCGCGCATGGCCATCCCGAATGGATTCAAGTGGTTGGTCACGTTCACTTCGAACATGGGGGATCTGCCGCTGTTGAGTGTGAATGGCGGGTTACTCGTCGGCACGAATGCCGCCGTGGATGTGGGTGAAGTCACGAAAGGTGTGGCGCCACAATTTGAAGCCGTTCTCTCTGGCCTTCCAACCACCACGGCCCTGGTAGTCCGTGCATTTGCCAAAAATGCCAAGGGCTACGGGTCTGGCTCCGACACGATGCAGCAGTATGGTCGTGGGGCGTCCAGCTTGATGACAACGTTGTTTGATGTCCCAGCGGCTCCGACGCTGTCGACGATATGGCCCGTGTCGTTTTCGCAATTGGGGATTTCCTTTGCCCCCAACGACGCGGCGGGGGGCAAACTAAAGACGTTTCGCTTGGAAGCGACCACGGATGCCGCATTCGGGACCCCACATGTCATTGCGATCGACGTGACCAACCCGATCCCGAACGACACGTACGGCACTTTCCAGTTGACTTATGGCGGGCGCACGACCCAGTTCCTGCCGGGAGATGCGTCTGCCTCAGCCGTTCAAACGGCCATCAACCATCTGCCAAACCTTCGACCGGTTACAGTGACTCGATCGCTGTACGTGTTACTTGGAACTGTTGCGAGTCAAGTGACGGCGTATTCCTCGACGCTGACGACGCTGACGACCACGGCCTTGACACAAGCGCACGTTTTGCTTTTACCCGTGGGTGCGCGTGTGCTCGTGAACCAAGCCGAGTTTACAGTTGCGGTCGCCCCGTCCGTGGGAGGCACGTCCGTCAAAGTCACTCCGCTTGTTGCGGCCACCAACAGCTTTGCTGCGGGGATGCACTCGATGCTACGCATGGATGTCTCTGGGACATTGCCTGGCTCGTTTGGGTATCGCTGGCAAGTCACGTTCACGGACGAACCGTTTGGCATCGACATGCTCACGGCCAACAAATGGGCGATCACGTCGTCGACGCTAGCCTCGGTGGCTGGTTCAGGCAGCTTGATTGCTTCCTACGGCATCACCACCTTGACATCCCCTGCTAAACCTGCGCATTACACGCTGCTGGAGCTAAGTGCCGAGCCATGGTGCGACACGTACGTTGTCGGGATGTCATCCCAGACGCAGGTGGTTCAGTTTTTCGCGTCGACAACGATCACGGGCGGGTCGTTTGCACTTTCACTGGGACAAGAAACCACCGCATGCATTGCGTTCGACGCTCCAGCCAGCGGTACCCCTGCGTCTGTAAAGTCGCGCCTTGAAGCGCTCGATGGTGTCAACACAGTGTCCGTGGAGGAGCATGTCCGATTCAAGACGATGCTCCTTCCCGGCTCGGCGGTATCGAAAGTAACCACGTACGACAGCGTTGCCGGTCTCCTGACTGTCGTGAGCACGGGCGGCCCTGGTCTCACCCAAGCACAAGCCGACGCTCTGGCTGTCGGGGCGCTTGTCCGAGTTGCCAAGAGTCCATGGGATGTCTATCAAGATTATTGTGACTTTTCCGTTGGCGCTGCCGCCGCCTTGAACGACGTGACCATTTCTGTAACGCTGGTCAACCCCACCACGACCACGTGCGCGTCTTTCAGTGGGGAAGCCCGAACATTGGCGATATTTGACATGAAGGCCTTTCGAATCGTGTTCCATGGCGACCACTCGTCCGGCGAGTGGCCTACGTTGAGGGTGACGACGGCTGGGACTGCGCCGTGCACGGCGTTTGTGCCGTCGGTGCCAGTTCGGCCTCGTGTCCAAACGATCAAGTATGAAGGCGCGTGCGCCGAAGGCAGTCCTGAAGTACAAACTGTGATTGCCGATGCCGAGTCAGCCATGGGCGGTACATTCACGCTATCGTATCGAGGACAGGTGACTCCTCCGTTGGGGGTTGCGTCGACGTCGGTAAACGCGATGCGGTCGGCGATCCAAGCGCTGATGCCAGCGTCGACGAAAGTCGATGTGACCATGAACCGGCACAACGCATTCGGACGTGCCTGGCAGATTACGTTCTCCGCTCCCACCGACGAAGCCATTGACGTGTTTGTGGTGGACGATTCGTTTGTGACGGGCGTCAACTCGGAGATCAACCGCTTCCCAGCGGTCGAGTTCGTGTCCACGTCGCAGGCCGACTCGCTTCGTGGGTCTTTTACGATTGCCCTCGGCGGCGAAGTGACGGGGGCGATCGGATGCGCCGCGACCATGGGCAAAGTCATCCAGGCGCTGGAAAGCCTCCATTCCGTCTATACAGTGATGCCTGTTGCCAACGTTGCAACCGATTCAAACCAAGTTGGCTTTACTCGCCTCGCGCTGACTGTCACGGCCGTGGCTGGGTCGAACGTGCTGACGGCGGTCAAGTACAAAGGCGCGCCCATCGATCCGAGTTTGTTTATTGCAATTGGCGACTCGATCTCAGTTGGAGTCGAAGATCGCGTGGTCGTGGGGGTGTCGGCCGGCGACATCCAATTGGATCAAAACATGGTGGCGGGGGCCACGAATGTGAATGCGTTCGTCGGAATGCTGTTAACGTCGACGACATTTGCGGATGGGGTTGTCTCGACAATAGCCCCTGCCGCTGTCGTCACTACCGCTACGGTTGGGTCGCCAACCATTGTCCTGGCGGCTGGTCATGGATGGGTCACGAACAGCGTCGTCTCGATTGGAGGCGCGAGTTATTCTGTAGCTGCTGTGAACGGCGATGGTGTGACGGTGACCCTTGCGTCCAACTACGCCGGTCCGGCCGTCGTGGGGTCTGTTCCGGTGGTTCATGGCTTTCCGAACACTCTCTTGACCTCGTCCGACTTGGGATTGATTGCTGGAGACAAATTTTGGTACACCTGGTCGGATGGGTCGAACAGCGAGTTTGTGGTCGTGACGTCGACAACGAGGCGACTGACGTTCACAGGGGTGCTCAAGGAAGAGATTTTTATGGCCAAGTTGCGGGTCAGTGGCGGCGGATACCGATATCCGATCGTGTTCAAGGCGATTTCGACAAGTCTCTCGACGATCGACGCGATTCCAAATCCAGACTGGAGTGGATATTCCCCGCGATTGAAAACAATACGCCCGCAAATGGTCCAGCCATACACGTTCACGCTGGGCAATCCATCGCAGATTCAAACGATCAAGCTGTCCGCAGCCACTGCAGGTGCGGTGGGAACGGGTGGGACCTACACGCTTTCGTTTCGTGGAGAAACCACAGCCCCTATTGCGTGGGGTGCCGCCCCTGCAGCGATCAAGGCAGCGCTCGAACTCCTCACCGTCATCGACGGCGTGTCTGTGTCCTCTCTGCCCGTGGCCAACGGGTTTGTGCACACGCTGACGTTCTGGGGCACGAATTACAACATTCGGTATCCGCCCATCCTCACGTCTGCGTTTCAAGTCGGCGCGGGCGGTGATGCGACGCAGGTTTCGATTGTCCACAACGTTATGCAGCCTACGTTCCCATTCACACCGAGCTGGCCCCATTACATGAGTCTCGGTGCTGCGACCCCGTACACCCTTCGAATCGTCGCGAAGAACGAAGCGGGGTTTGGGGTGTCGAGCGCTGTGACGACCGCGTCGACGTCCATGACAGCTGTGCTCCCGTCGCCCCCACGTGGCGTCACATTTGGCAATTCACACGGCGCCGACTGGCTTGGCGTGACGTATGCAGCTCCCAAGTACAACGGAGGAGCCTCCATCAACATGTATCGCATCGAGTGGGACGCATCCTCCGAATTTGACAGCACCGGGCCAGATTTCCATTACCAGATAGTCGAGCAAAAGTTTGAAGTGCAGGAGGTGGTTTCGAGCTTTCGCAGGTAAACCAGTTCGTCTTGTCGTCGGCATCTCATCTGCTTTGGCGTGTTCTAGCGCGGTGGGACAAGGAGGGACATTCACGCTGTCGTTTGGAGGGTTCACCACCAACCCGTTGCCGGTCGCATGCACTGCCGCTCAAATGACGGCCGAGTTGACGTCCATCACAGGCAACGTCAAAACGGACGGCACACCGATTAAAGTCATGCGCAATGCCGTGGGATGGGGCTACTCGTGGAAAATTACATTCCTGGCGAACTTGGGCAACCTCGCCCGGCTCGGCGTTGACTACAGCATGGTCCAGGGCGATTTTCCGCAAGTAGAGGTGCGGGAAATCACCCAGGGGGTTCAAGACATCGTGCCGGGAAGCTTCACGTACGAAGTCCAAGATATTTACACGACGTCCGCGTCGCCACTGGCAGGGACGTTTGTGTTGTCCTTTCACGGCGTCTCGACGACACCCATCTCGGTCACGGCGAGTGCACTGGAAGTACAGCGCGCCCTGGAAGGGTTGACTACGATTTATTCGGCCAAGGTGACGAAAACTGTCGTCAGCTCCACGCTCCATACCGCGGTGTGGTCTGTTACGTTTGCCCATGTCGAGAGCGACGTTTTGGTGGGATCTGGCAACATTTTCCGCATGATTGTCGAGTCGACGGCGTTCACGAGCGGGACGTTGGGCCGGGTCGCCGTGGCCGAGAAGGTCAAGGGCACGAACCCATTTCAATTCCGCGCGACCGGTCTTGTTACTGGCACCAAGTACTACGTTCGCGTGATGGCGTACAATTCGCAAGGGTTTGGTTCGAATTCGTCGCCGTTCGCAGCAGGAGTCCCTCGGACCCAGCCCGGCCCTCCATCCAACGTCATGACGACTGTGCAAGATAGCACGACCCTCAATGTCGCATGGGGTCCGCCGAGCGTGACCGGTGGGGCCGCTATCGACCAGTACAAAGTCGAATGGTTTCGAGCGCCTGGCCTCCCTGTCGAGCAAACCATCACGACGTCGGCAACCCGTGGCATCCAAGAAGTGCAGCAAGTCACTAGTTTTGCAAGCACGCCGAGTTTGGGCGGGTTCTTCAAGCTCACGTACAAGGGCTACACGACAGCCAACATTGCGTGGAATGCATTGGCGACTGGGGCAGGATCGGTCAAAGAAAAGCTCGAGCGCATTCCGTCCCTCGGAACAGTCTATGTCACTCGAACGACATCGCTCCGGACGGTTCCAAACCTATATGTCATGCTCGCGACAACGACGACTGCCATCGCGCAAGCCCCCATCACGGATGTTGCGACTTGCTGCGGGTTTGCCGTGGGTAACGCGCTGGTCATTGCCGGCCAGTCACGCACTATCACCGCTCTGGCAGCTGGAGGCACCACGATCACGTTGAATGCCGATGCTGCCACCACCACGGTTCCTGTCCAAGTGTTCCGAAGCGCAAACGGGTATCAATGGACCATTACGTTTGGGCCGATGCATGTCGGCGACGTACCTCCGCTGGTTGTGAGCCCCAGCGACAATTGGGGAGGCAGCGCCCCCGGCATTTACGTTTCGACAGTTCAAGATGGCATTGCCCCCATCGGAGGTTCGTTCCGCCTCACGGTGCCGTTGGCCGTCAATGGCGTCGTCATGTCGGAGGAGACGCCGCCGCTTCCGTTTGACATTTCTGGGGAAGGCATGAAAGCAGCGCTGGAATCGCTTTCGACCGTCTCGATTGTCGACGTCGCTCGCAGCGTTAACGGATACGGGTTCAACTGGTTCGTCAAGTTTTTGAGTGAGTCGGCCACCGACGTTCAGGTGATCGTACCAAATGGCGACGGGTTGACCGGCCCCAGTGTCGCCATCGCCGCATCCATAACTCAACCGGGCACGCCTCCGACACTGTACTGCGAAGCAAATGGCGTTGCAAGCACTTGCCATGGCGTGTCGTCTGCTCAAACGTTGTCCGACTTGATTCCACAGCTAGCGACAGGTGTCCCGTACATGACCCGTGTCCGTGCGCATACGATCGAAGGGTGGGGCCAAGCGTCGTGGGGCCAGCCCCAGTA
This sequence comes from Aphanomyces invadans, assembly GCF_000520115.1. NCBI lineage: Eukaryota > Oomycota > Saprolegniomycetes > Saprolegniales > Verrucalvaceae > Aphanomyces > Aphanomyces invadans. The sequence continues at coordinate 1,629,976 of NW_008580146.1, forward strand.
CGAAATACCCCGTGGCGTGCCGTCCGTCCCTCGGAACGTCCAGCTCATGAGTCTCTCGAGCACCATGCTCAAGGTTGTGTGGACGTCGCCGTTGTTGTCAGGCGGGTCGTTGGTGGCATCGTACCGCATTGAATGGGATACGTCGGCAACGTTTGCCAATGTTGGGAGCCCCGGGTTCGACTACTTTAACGTTTTCACGGTCCCTGCCGGGAACGTCGGGCCCTACTACTTTAACATTCCCGTCCGGGTAAGCGGTACTTACTTTGTACGGGTCTTTGCCGTCAATGACCGAGGCGTGAGTGCTCCCGGTGCATCGATTCCGTCATCTTTGCAGCCCATCAACATGCCACCCGGTGCTCCACAGTCGCCCAAACTTGTCGTGCTGAGCTCGACGGGGTATTTGGTGTCGTGGCAGCCTCCATCGAACGCCCTGGCTGTGTTTGGTGGGTCCGGAGGGCTGCCCATCACGCAGTACATGGTCGAGTGGGACACATCGGCAACGTTTGACTCGCCCGCGGCGTACGCAATGGTGTCGGGCGATCAGTCCGAGTATGTTATTGGAGGGCGCAATGTCCTGACGGGGGTCCAGTCCTCGGTGTTGACTCCCGACGGAGTCTACTTTGTCCGCGTCACGGCATTCAACGGGCTCGGAGCCAGCCCAACTGCCGCGACGGTGCCGTCGTCCCTTCCGTTGTCGAATCAATTGCCATGGGTGCCGCAAGACCTCCAGCTGACCGACGTGAGCGCAACGTCCGTATTGGGGGAGTGGACCACACCCAAGTACGATGGGGGCACGTCGTTGAAGAAATACACGTTTCAGTACGACCAACAAAGCGACTACATGAGCGGGTCGATGCAATCCGTGGACATTCCACTCGTCCACGAGATTCAAAATGTGTGGCTTGCGACCGACCCGATCAGTGAGGAGCAAAACATCGAGGCGACGGTGCAAGTGACGAACGAGCGCCAGACTGTGCGAACTACCGTCGCTGGCGTCGATGAAGTTCAAGTGATCACCACGTCTTGCGCGAACGTTGTCGACGAAGTACAAACCGTCACGACGACAGCGACGGACCGAAACGAAGTTCAAACGATTGTGCTCGATGGCACGGACGTGAACGAAATCCAGGCAGTCCGGACGACGCTCGTCAACACGGCCGAAGTCCAAACGGTCACGGTCGGCGTCGTTCGCGTGTTCGAAGTGCAGTCGTTTTCGCTCGGGTTTACAGGCATTACCACGCCTGCCAGCATCACAGGAAACCTCATCCTGGGGTTTGACTCAACCTTGTGTACCTTTTGCGCGGTCAAGATGGTCCTCCAAACCGTGACGGTCACGACTGCCGTGACGGATACGAGCGACACAGCCGGCGCCGCGACTTTAGTGACGCTGTTGGGATCGCTGGCCAACGTTGGAGTTGTCACGGTGACCCGAGCGACCACCGTCGACAACGTGGCCAACACGTTGACGATGGTGTTCACTGTGACATTTTCCGGGCTGAAAGCCGCAGGCAACGTGCCGTCGCTAACGTTGCAAAGCACGCTCGGGCCGTTGATTGCCCTCACGAGCGTCCAAACCGTGGCGACCGAAGACACGGCGGGGAGCCAGCCTATGTACAACGCTGCGTCCCAGTTCAAGTTGTACTACACATGCGAGCAGTACTCGGACCCGACGCAAAAGATCGGCCTCTTTGCCGGAATTAGCGCGGGATGTCAACCCACGACCCAACTCTGCGCAACTTGCGCGACCGCGTTTGACGGCACGGACATCACGGTGAACGTGGATTTGACTGCGACGGTGGCGGCCGGTGCTGTGCTTCAGATCGGTCCGTGTGTGTACGGGATATCGGGCAGCACCGCGACCAAGCTGACAGTTGACACGACAAACGTGGGGCAGTACTGCTCCCAATTTTCCGGCAAAGCCCTCCCTGTGTACGTGGCCAAAGTGTATCCAGCAATCACCAACTTGGTCATGCGCCAAGGATCTGGCAGCGTCGAGTACCCCGAAGACGACACGGTCGTGGCCGGTCAGTTCCTCAACACGCTTGGTAAATCGGTCACAGTCGTGCGCAACACGGTCGTGACCAGCACGTTTGTTGGGTCGACGTACGATGTGACGTTTACGAGCCACACTGGCACGATTCCGCTCTTGACGTGCGATGTGACGACGATGGTAATCTCAAGCGGCACACGAAGTTGTACGGTGGCTCGAACGACGGTCGGGAGCATGATCTACGGGACGTTTGTGCTGTCACTGGCGCGGATGTCGGACGGTGTCGTGTTTCCGACGGCGGCGCTGCCATTTGACGTGTCAGAGGCGGACATGACGACGGCACTGCAGGCGGTGGGCACTGCCGCGGAATGGGTCTTTGGCACAGTCGCCGTGACGAGAAATGCGTTTCCCATCACGGGGTCGTCGCGGTGGTATGGTGGATACACGTGGCAAATCACGTTCCTTTCGCGCGGATGGGACGTCCCGACGATGACGTTCGACGATACCCTTCTCTTGAATGCCCAAGGCGCGACGCCGCTCCCCGTCATCCTTGTCGAAGACGGGAGCAACTTGCTCACGCCCCCAGCAGGCAGTGTGCATGGCAACCAGGTTGGAGGGAGTTTTGTTCTTTCGTACAATGGCGTGCCCGCAGCCGCCCCGTGTGTGATTGGGACCAACACGGACATCACGAGCTTGACGACTGGCCCAACAAATCCCGACACGCAGCTGGAAACGTACCTGAAAACCCAGTTTGGGTTCGCGTCCATCTCGGTGTTCCGGTCGCTGCCGACACAAGCGCGAGGGTTTACGTGGTTCATCACGTTCGTGGACAAGGACACTGGTGGTGACGTCGCGCCGCTCGTGATTGCGTCGCGAGCGCTCACAGGCTCGGGTGCTACCATCACGAACAACGAATTAATCAAAGGAAACCAACTCAGTGGCACGTTCCAACTCCAGTTCAACGGACAAACCACCGGTCCGATTCTGTTTTCAGCGACGGACGCTGAAGTGGCCGAGCAAATCAACAGTTTGGATTCGATTCGCCCTTCCAAGGTCGTTGTCTCTCGTACCGGGCCGTACGGGCCATCGACGGGCGTCGCCGATGCGGCGTCCCAAGTATTGAGCTACATGTGGTCGATCACGTTCCGGTCGTCCGTGTGGAAGGACCCGACCTCTGACCACAGCGTGTTCACCCCTGGCAACTGGATTGGACCTCCCGCCACGTGGACGGATGTGTGGGAAACTGGGTATTCCAAAGCATGGGGCCGCCAAGTTGGTCCGTTGACGGCCATGGGGCTTCAAATGGCATGCTTGCCGCAAGGATTGACCAGCACAGCAAACGACGGGAGTGCTACGTGTTCTGTATCGACGGTCACGCCAGGTGTCGGCCCTCTCAAGGGCACATTTCGACTCGAACTCAACTCTGGATCGAACCCTCACATGAAGCAAGGGATTGCACAGAGCGTGGCGATCGCGCACAACGCGTGGGGGACCGCCGTGCAAAGTCGATCGGGTGGAACGTCCATGGAGGAAATCCTCGAAGGCATGTTGAACATTGGCAACGTCGCCGTGACGAGAGGCCCCGTGGACGTTTTGACGGGGGGGTATTCGTGGACGATTACGTTTTTGAACGATAAGGAGCCTTGCGTCGAGTACGATTCATTGACGGGGCAATGCAACTCCCCCGGCAACGTGCCCCCACTGACCGTGTTTACAAATAACTTGGTTGCGACCAACCCGACCATCTCGATTTGCGAAGCGTCGACAACGAATTGCGGTGTCAACGTCGACGGCGTGATTCTTCGCAGCGACTTTAGCGTGTTCAAAGTTACGGGGGATCCTGGCGTCGAACATCGCTATATTTTGGACGTGACGTGTGAAGGGGCGACGGGCGGGTCGACTTGTGCGGCTGTCGTCGGCGGGTTTGTGCTGAATACCCCTGCTGCCGGCTTGGCTACAACGCTCCTGGCAGGGGATCGGTTCTACCTTGGTGGGTACAGCTCATGTGTGTTTACGGTGTTGTCGGTGACCACGACGTACGTCGACGTCGTGAACGAAGTGTGCGTCGCTATGCAAACTGCGCTGACCGGTGGTCCGTTTCCCTTGACGATGGTCCTTCCTTGGAACGCGCAAGAGAATCAAGTGCTGCGAGTGGTGCAAGCTGCTTCGAATGCCGCGATCGAAACTGGGATTTGGGCCGTGGGTCGACGAGTTAGTGTCCAAAAGACCGTGCTGGGCAAGTATGGCGCCGTGTCGTGGCTCATTCGGTTCATTTCGAATCCAGGGATGACCCCGCCAGGTGCTGGGGACATCAACGCCATGGATGTCCAATTCCTAACCGCACCGACGTGTGCTTGCACCGTCACCGTCATGGAAACACAGGCGGGGTCGGCTCCATTGAGCGGCGACTTTACCGTCGATTACCACTCGGTGCATGGCCCCCGTGTCGTGCATTTTGACTCAACGCAAGAGCGCCTCGAGCGCATGCTGGACGAAATGAACACTCTCGGGATTGTGCGTGTGACGAAATTCATGATTCCATCGTCGACCACGGGATGCTCGCAGTCAACTTGTGCTGGTGGATGGGACAATCTCCCCGTCGCCAACGACAGAACTCGAGGAGGTTACCGGTGGCGTGTCCGATTTTTAAAGAACCCGGGGGACTTTTCTGGGTTCACGTTCCCTCCAGGAACAGGCAACATGAACACGTTGACGGTGACGATGTCGAGCCTGCAGGGAGCGGCCAAGTCAGTCGATATGTATACAATCCAGCAAGGAGCATCCCCTCTGACGGGATCGTTCACGCTGACCCACATGGGCACGGCGACTCCACCGATTGCCTACGCCGCGTCCGCGGCGATGGTAATGCAAGCTCTGGAAACACTTCCAGACATCAGCCATGTCACGACAACGCAAGATTTTCTATCGTTTTATGCCGTTGCAGGCGCAACGGCGACAATTGCGCAAGACGCAACGACGGCAACCATTGCGGGTGTGGATATTCGACAATATTTTACGCCTGGGGACTTGATTCGGTTTGGACCTGCGACTGCCAATGCGTTGGTCGGTAGCAATGGCGACGTACCTGTGGCCGGTGCACTCGCGTCGTCGCGAGTTCGAGTCGGCGACTTGTCCCCCGTGGTTGTATCGGACACCCTCTTAACGTCGACTGTGTATACAGGCCATCAGCTACGCGTTGGAGGTTCCATCTACACCGTTGCGCGGACTGGTGTTGAAATCCAAACAGTCACAACATCCCTTCCGACTGCTTCGTGGACAGCTCTCAATCGTGCTGTACCGTTTTTCAAGCTCACGTTACAATATCGAAGCAATACCGCCACATCCGCGTGCTTGCCGGTCGACATGACCAACTTGGGGGCGGTCTTGAGTGGACTGGTCACGGCAATGGATGCGACTGCACCAGCCAACTCGATCACCGTCACACAGAGCGCTGTGAAGGTCGACGGTGCAGATTCCAGTTATGTGTATTCGATCTACTTTGTGGGATCTGCTGTCTTGGGGGACGTCCCTGCGCTCACAGTATCGACCACGGGCTGCACAGCTCTGACCGGTGCTACCGCTACTGCTGCAACGATCGTTCAAGGTGGTCATGTTGCCCACCAACGAGTGATGCTGTCGACAGACTCGGGCAACATTGTCGACAATGCTGGGTACGTTGCGTTGCCATTTTCAATTCTCGCACTGAACTGTGCATGGATAGGTATTACAAGCTTCAACTTGGCGCAGCGACAACCGCGTGCCTCAAGTGGGGGGACTCGGGCGATGCGGTCCAGGATGCACTGAATGCAGTCCTTTCGGATTCCGTGGTCGTGGCACGGCATGGCAGCGGCGCGTCCGTGACGGAAATTCAACAGCTCGTCCTTACGTCCAACTCTCCCGTCGTCAATGGCGCGCAGGGCCTGTTTCGACTGGCCTTCACAAACAACGGTGTGACGGCAACAACGGGATGTTTGGAGTTTGGCTTGTCCGCGTCTGCGCTACAATCGGCTTTGAATGGGTTGGCCAATGTCATGACCGGCCATATTGTCGTGACCAGAACGGGCGATGGGACGGCCGCGTGGGGGTACGGCTTCAAGTACCAGATTGCGTTTTCCGGCAATTTGCGCGTTGGAACTAGCAACGTGTTGGGGAACGTGAACCAACTCGAGATCTTTTCGGTCGGTACGGGCTCGTGCGCTCCTCTCGTCACTGGTGTCCCTTCCGTTCAAGTCAAAACGGTTCGCGCGGGCTCTCCCGGCTACAGCTACGACATTTACTTTGTTGGGAAATCGTTTGGGTATGTGGCTCCATTGACGATCGTGCAAGCAGGAACTTGTACTGCGCTGTGGACCCAAGTCGGAGGTAGCTCGCAGCGAGTTGAGCTTCAAGTCGTAAACACGGGTGGAAGTCCGGAAGTGCAAGAGCTGATTGTTCAAGACACAACAGCGGCCATCCCAGGCGCTCCGACGTTCAAATTGAGTTACATGGGTGCCACTACGGCCACGTGCATTGCGTTTAATGCGGCGGGGTCTGTGATTCAAACTGCGCTCAATGGATTGTCCACCATCGGTGCAGGTGGCGTGGTGGTATTCCAAGACTCTCCACCTCTTCGAGCTTCAAATGGATTCGTAAATCGCGTGACATTTGTTGGCGATGCCGTTGCTGGAAACGTCGAACCCATTTCGGTGGTGTTCACCGGATGCACGGCGTTCCCAACAACATCGTCCGTGATTGTCGTGACAGCACGGGATGGCGGTGGCACTGGCAACATGATTGCGTTGACAACCAAGTATGCTGGCGACCAACTCGGCTCGATTGTGGCGTATGCCGTGTCGCAGACGTTCCGCGTCCTGGACGAGAAGTTTCAAGTTGATCAGATCATTGTGTCGAACCCAAACAACGACATCGCTGCTCCTGGGACGTACACGCTGACGCTGGGAGGAGTCAACACACAAGTGTTGTGGAATGCGCAAGACACGGAGATGGAGGTTGCATTTGGAACAGGGCTCGGCGTCGTCGGCGGCGTCTCCGTCACGCGGAGACCAGACCCGACACTAGCTCCGGGCGGATTTGTCTATACGATCTACTACTTGCAGTCGCTCGGCACGTTGGGCGCGTTGACGCAAACGAATACGTTCGTCACGGCTACCGTGGAGATCACCAACATTCGAGCTGGATCGGCCACCAACTTTTTTACGCCCACGGTTGTCCCGCTCGCGCTTGCTTCCGACTCGAGCACGTCGGCGACCTTCGTTGGCGTTGGCACTGGTCTGTCCGTGTACAAAGCGAATGGGTTCCAGTGGTCGATTGCGTTTGACTCGAACATTGGCAATGTACCAGCGCTGGTCGGGGAATCCTCAGCGGGTTTTCCCGTTCGTGGGTTCGACGACTTCGTCCCTGGTTCTCTCTCCAACAGTGTCACAGTGAACGACTTGACTCCTGGTATTCCGTACTACATGCAAGTGTCGGCAACGTCTCCGGTCGGGCAAAGTGTGTTTTCAGCCTCAACCACGATTATCCCGAGCAGCGTTGCGACGTCCCCTCGGAATTTCCTCTCGGGCTACGACCTGTTTGTGAATGAGATCCAGGTCGTGAAATCCGCCGCGCGCCATGTCCTTGAAGTCCAAACGGTCACAACGGCAGCAGCCGTGATTTCAGAGGTGCAGTCATTAACTACCACTGCCGATCCGTGCACCAACTGCCTCACGGGCAATCTGGCGTTCCGCCAACCGACCGTCCAAGTCATCACGATCTCGGCCATCGCCCCAATACTGGGCGGGACATTTCAGCTGGTGTATACGGACACCGTCGCGTCCGGTACGGGAACATTCACGCACACGCAGTACTCGACGGCGGCGTTGAGCTGGAGCTCCACAGCCGAGCAAGTCGCGGACGCCCTCGTTTTGACGACTGCGCTGACGGCGGCGGACATTGTTGTGACACGGGAAGGAGATGCCTTGGTTGGGTACAACTACGGGTATGTGTTTTCCATTACGTTTGTGGGCAATGCAGTCGCTGGCGAAGTCCTTCCTCTAATCATTCGGGACACGACGACAACTCCAGCGTGCGCGGCATGCACGGCGTTCACGACAATGGGTGGGGTTGCGTACACGTTGTCGCACACGCAAAACTTTCGAAGTGCCATGGGGACTGACACAGCGGTCCAACGTGTGCTTGTGAAAGCAGATCAAGTGCTGTTCACGGGAGGATTCCAGCTCGCTCTGACACATGCTGGGGCAACGCAAACGTCAGCGTGCATCCCGTTCAATGTACAGCCGGACGCCCTCGAATCGATCTTACAAGCGATGCCAAACATTGACAAAGTGTACGTCGAGCGCATGCAAGATCTCGACCTCGCTCCGAATGGGTACATTTTCGACCTGTTCTTTTATGGCCACGGAGTAACACGCTATCACTTGGCTGCGATGGCGGTGACCATGGGGTGCACTGCATTTCAAACACTCCAGAACAACGTCCTCACGACGAATGGCGTCAACCCTTCCGTGATAGTCACGTACGTGCATGAAAACGCATTTGTGGATGGCACGGGATTCCGATCGACGGCGAGCACACCAGCGCAATTGCAAGCTGACCTCACGCGGTTGCCGATGGTCGGGTCCGGGCTGTACGTGTCGAGATCGCTCCAAGACAGCCGAGGAGGGTATAAGTGGACTGTTGTGTTTGATCAGCGAGATGGGGACGTCCCGTTGTTTATCTGTGGCACGGACGCCACGTTTCAAGCGGTTGCAGGGTCCAAGTGCTCTGTGGAGTCCATTATAGACGGCAACGTCCTGAGCGGGTCGTTTATGCTCGGTGCGAGTGACCCGATTCCGTTTGACGCGGACGAAACCACCATGGCCAACGCACTGCAGGACATGTCGTGGCTTGGATCGGTTGCCGTGACGCGGACAGGCCCGACAGGGCAACGAGGCTACACGTGGACGATTTCGTTTTTGACGTACCAAGGCGCGTTGCCCGTTTTGCTCGCGACAAACCTCCTGAACGGTATCGGGTCGACCATTCAAGTCGTGGAGACCGTGCGCGGGAATGCGTTGGGGGGGACGTTCCAGCTCGGCTTTCGCGGCAAAACGACCACGCCGATTGCGTTTAATGCGGCGGCAATGGCTGTGGGCGACGGGTCGTCCATGCAAGAGAAGTTGCAGGCGTTGAGCACGATTGGAGCGCTCAACATTCACCGCATCGGACCTGACTTTGAAGGGGGGTTCGAGTGGTGGATCACGTTCACTGATGATGTCAAGACGGGGGGCGACCTACCGCCACTGATCCCGACCAACGTGCAACTCGAAGCGACAGGGGCCGTTGTCACAGTCCGCGAAGAGCAAAAGGGTTCCATGGGGTCGGGAAATCGTCTGTGGGTGTCGTTTGACCCGCCAACATCCGACAACGGAGACCCAGTCTCCGGGTACGGCATTGAATGGGACACGTCCAACACGTTTGTGGCTAGTCCCCAGCGGTATGTTGTCCAGGACGACCAGCTTTTGTATTCCCGGCAAAAGATCATTTCGACGGCCCCAAGTTTGGCCTGGTCGTCGACGGTGCTGCCTCTAAAGTCGGCCATTCAAAGCATTGCCGTGGATGCTGCAAGTGTGTCATTCACGCTGTCGTTCCGAGGCGTTGCGACGGCAAATATTCTCGTGGGCGTGACGCAGCTCAGCGCGGTGCAAACCATCTTGAATGGACTGAGTACGATCCAAGGTGGGGTGGCGGTGAGCCCGCTCGTCGGTGTTGTCACTGCCGGGACATCGTTTGCCGTGACGTTCACAGGACAGTTTGGCCCGCAGCCGTTGCTCGTGTCGTCGGATACAAACAACGCCGTCACCACGGTGCAAGTTGGAGTGACAAACTACCGCAAAGAAGTATTAGCGTTTTCATGTGCGGCGACCGTCGGCTCCGTGACAATCACGGCAAGCACGCTGACCAAGTCATTTCCATTTAACACGCTCTTGAGCGAAGTCGCGACTGGGCTCCAAACGTTGCTGGGGGCGCCAGCAGGGAGCGTGACGGTCACGACGGCGTCCCAAGCATTCCTCTGTGTGGCTGCCGCTGCTCAAGTTGTAACAATCACATTCCATCGTACGTACGGTGCGCTGGGTAGCGGCATCACCCCTTCTGGGGGACCCGTGATCACTCCAAGCGATCTGTCCACTGCCGGCATCTATGTCAATCCGGTCACTGCCATGAGTGGCACGTTCTTCTTGGCATTCCAAGGAGCTACAACTCCACCTTTGAACTCGCAGTCGGCAGCGATGGACCTTCGCATTGCCCTCGAGACGTTGCCAACGATTCAAACGGCATCGGTGTCACGGAGCTTGTCGTTTCAGCCTGTTGCTGGCAAAGTCGACGTCCAACGTGGGCAGCTCTACGTGACCTGTTCGGCCGGCGAAACGTGTAACTTTGCTTCGTTGCGCTACGGAGTTCCTGGTACTGCCGTGAATATTGGCGGGACGTGGTACACTGTTGTAAGCGACCTTGTATCCCCCGACATGCCCACAACGCAGCTCTACTTGGGCGACTTGAACAACAACCCGATAGCTTACCAAGGCGAGACTGCGACTGGGGTGACCATCCACGAATGGGCCAAAGGGTACATTTGGACAGTTGACTTGCTGCTGTTGTCCCCGACGGCAACTTTGAGCCTGCTGCGACCACGCCAAGTGAATCTCACTCCTCTCGATGGTCAAGTTGTCGTCCAAGGGAATTCCTGCCGCAAGTGCTACTACATTCCAGACCAAGCGACCGCCCCCGTCCTGACAATGGGAGCAACATATTTCTTGCAAGCGGATGCCGTGAACTCGAACGGAAAGAGTCCCCGTACACCTGTCATCCAAGCCGTGCCTCGACAAATCCCCGATGCCCCCAACACTGTCAACGTTGTTGTCGTGTCTGGCACGCAAGTCGAAGTGTTTTTTTCCCCGCCCAACCTCGCGCCTGCCCGCGTCGCGCCGACTTACAATAACGACATCACCGCGTATATTCTTCAATGGGACACAGCCACCACGTTCAGGCATGGGCTGCCTGCTTGCCGGTCGTGCGCCACCGCATTTACTGGATCGGTTGTTACTGTCACGGCCGACCTGACTGCACTACTTGCAGTCGGTAAGTCGCTGACCCTCGGCAGCATGAACTGCGTTCTTACAATCACAGCTCTCACGGCGACATCCGTGAGTGTGGCCCCAAACTCGTGCGCTCCGTTTTTGGCTCAGACTTACGACGTGCTGTTCTACATCTTTCCTCCTGTGGTGCTCACAGGGTTGCCGATTCAAGGCACCCCCCCGTATCGCTACCTGATTCAATCTCTCTCGATGTCAACGACATACTACATTCGAATTGCAGCTGTCAACTCGGTGCCCGTGCAAAGGATTGCTGTGTCCGGCTCCCCGCCCGACAACCGCAAGTGGACATTCCCCACCTCTGTCACGACCTCCAATGTCCTTCCGGACCCTCCCATTTCAGCATACTTGTACGTGGTGTCAGGAACGTCCCTGGAAGTGCAAATCCAGCCCGCGCTGCGAGATGGTCAAGGCCTTGGTGGCGGCGCCATCACCGCGTACTCCCTGGACGTCGACACTGTGTCGACGTTCAGTTCTCCCGGTCGCACGTACCCTATCGACGTGCCAATTGCTTCGTTCGCTCAGCTGTATCCAGGTGGCCCCTTCACGTACTACATCACAGGGCTAACCACCGGGATCCCGTATTTTGTCCAAGTCAAGGCGAAGACTAGTGTCGGATACAGTCGAGCCACCATTGCAACCAACACCTTGGCTCCAACGCAGACGTCGGGCCCGCCGACGCAAGTTGCCGTGAGTACCATAGCAAAGCTCACGACAGCTCCGATATCGACGGCAGTAGTACAATGGGCGGCGCCCGCCGCCCTGGGCGGACTGCCACTTCGATATTATCAAGTCGAGTGGTGGACAGCTGCATCGCGTCCCGAAGTCCAAGTGGTCGAGCTCAAGTGGACTGCTGCCCCCACTGCGCTTTCTTTCACGTTGGCATTTGGAGGGGCGCTCTCTGGGGGCATTCCGTTCGACGCGACCCCCGCGAACATGCGAAACGCACTTATGAATATCGGGGGAACGACAACGCCTGCCGTACTTCCGATTGGAAATGTTCAAGTCACTCGGACAGCAATCAATGTCAACCAAGGGTATCAGTGGTCCATCACGTTTGTGTCGGCGCTGCGCAACCAACCCATGCTGCAACTCTCGATTGCTTCGTCGACCGGCGGCTCTGGAATTCAAAGTCGCGTGTTTGAGGCCATATCGGGAGTCACAGGAGGGACAACAACGTCTCCGGGTGTGCCCGAGGTCCAGGTGCTGACGTTAACGCATGCAACACCTACCCAAACCATCACTGGCTTCTTCCGCGTGTCCTTCATGGGGTCGGCGTGGTCGACTTTCATTCCGGCAACGGCATCCGCCACCTTTGTACAAAATGTGCTGCAACAACTCTTTTCCGTTGGGCGGGTCACGGTCACGTCGATCGCGAGTGCTAATTTTGCTGCCAACACTGTTGCGTGGGCAATTACGTTTCATTCGGTAGTCGGCAATGTTCCAGCTCTGACGGTGGATGCGACGAAACTTATGCCGGCGTCGGCAGTCGCCAGAGTGTACGACGGAAACAACGTCGTGCTCCCGACTGGAGCCTGGTGCTCGACGCTGGACTTGGTCTGCCAGACCATCTACACCTACGTGCGTATTGGTGAACAAGCGGTTGGGTACGGTTTCTATACCACAAACGTCCCCAACGTGCTGACGTACACGATCACGGGGCTCCAGACAGGCACGGCATATTATACGTCCGTGACCGCCTCGAACGCGATCGGGCTCGGCCCTCGCGCAGCTTCATATCCAGCATCGATCCTTCCACCGACGCAAGTTCCATCGCCACCGACCAACGTGCGCGTCGATGTAAACTATGGCATCTCAACGCAATTGTTGGGGTCGTGGGGGCCACCAGTCAGCGATGGTGGGTCGCCGATCCTCAAGTACACGGTGGAGTACGACACGTCGCCCGCGTTTTCGACTCGTGCCAGTCAGGACGTGTGGTGTTCGACTGCCAATGTCAACGCGGTGTGGCGAATTACGTTGAGCAAAGTCAATGCCGGTCAACCAGCATCGGTCGCGGCGGGGTGGTTCCGGCTGAAGCTGACACGATCCAACTCGGTCATGACTACCGACCCTATTCCGTTCAATGCGGTCGCGATGGGCTCGGACGAACTCGGTGCCCAGCCCGCCATGTCGTTGGTGTACTGCACGAGCTGTCCAACTTGCACCGACACGTGCGACGTGACTCGGCAGGGATTGTCGGGGTCGATGCAGTACAAAGTCCAAGCGCTGCAAGACATTCGCGGCGTCGTCGTCACGCGTTCTGCCCAACGTGCCGACGGAGGGTATGTGTGGAGCATCACGTTTCAAGATGGTGGCGACGACTATGCTTTCGAACCGATTGCGACGTTGCAATCGCTCAACTGTGCCGGCAATGCCTGTGCCAACACAGACTACCAAGTGGCCGCGGCCAAGGTGACGACTGGAGTGACGTACCCGAGCTGCATTGGAACGCAGGTCCTTCCCGCGGTCGGGGCGCTCACCAAAGGACAATTGTACTACGTGCGTGTGTCTGCGTTCAACTCGATTGGTTTCTCGCTGCCCCAACTCGCCCCGAACCCTCAAAAGCCGATGGTCGTTCCTGGCTTACCCACAGGCGTGAGTTTGCAAGTCAACTCGGTGTCGTCGCTAAAGGTGGTGTTCAGTCCGCCCAACGACAACGGCGGCGACACCATTACGGCATATCAAGTGACGTGGTCGATCTATTCAGATTTCCGGTCGCCGTCGACGACCCAAGTCACGTTACTCAGTGGTGGCGCGCCGTTCTTTTGTCTCATTCCTGGCCTCACAAAGGGGCAATCGTACTTTGTTCAAGTCGCGGCCCAGAATTCTCAAGGAACAGGTAGGAAAGGATATCGACGTCGGGATGGTAATATGGACGGCATGGCTAGGACTTGCGGCCGCATCGTCGCCCGCATCGTTGAACCCCCACACATTCCCGAGCGCTCCGACAAACGTCGTGTTGGGTATTACGTCTCCAAGCATGCTCACGGTCGCATGGCAGCCTCCGAGCGACAATGGAGGGGATCCGGTCAGTGGTTACATTGTGGAATGGGATACCCTGGCCAGCTACAACAGCTTAAACTTGCCTCCTGACAAGAACAAGGTCGCTGTCACAGACGTCACGCAACGAGCTTACACGATCTCGCTCTTGACTCAATTCTCGGCCTATTACGTCCGCGTGTTTGCCGTGAATTCTCTCGGGGCTGGCGTTGGGCAAGACGCGGCACCACTTCCGGGAGTCCCTGACTTGGTCCGGCCTGGAAAGCCCGTCACCGTGACTGCTGCTGCCGTCACAACACCCACGACGGGAATTTACGTGCAGTGGCAGGCCCCGTACATTCCCGATCACGGAATTCCGTGTTTTGGGTCCCTCAGCGCGCCGCTACCGTGCCCCAACATTCTCGGTGTCAGCGCCGTGTTTGGCGGGGTTCCCTTGACCAACTACGTCGTCGAGTGGTCGCTCTCGACCAACTTTCCTGGCACCAACACGAAAACGTCGCAAGGCAACAACCTGTACTTGCTGGCGTCGGACGGACTCGTCAGCGGACGAACATATTTCGTACGGGTCCAAGCGGTCAACCAAAATGCGCTCGTGAGTGCGTTTTGCCAACGCATCAACGACAGCCCGTACTTGTGCCCGGACAACCTGCTCCTCTACGATGGAAGCTACGCGACTGGCGCATACGTGACTGCGGTCATGCCATAGAGACATTTCGGTATACATATTCATACATGCATGCTGTCTTGCATGTTGACGCCGCGAGTGGCTCACCCAGTGTCGACGGTGGGCTCGACCACACGCCACCAACGTCGTCGTCTTTGCTTTCGATGTTTCGATCTGCCTGCACACGAAATACGACGCCACTGGAAGTTTCACAGCAGCAGCCTTTCCCGAGTCTCGAAACGTCCACCAGTCGTGCGGAGATGTCGTTGGGTGGTTCATCCTTCTCGAGGAGCACTGGAGGCTTCTAGCGACCACACCGACGCACGCGAGTCGAACGAGACAGGGACGAGTACAGTGCGCAATTGCATCGATCCAGCAAGGTCTTTGTCTCGCGTGTGCAAGGTGCATACGGTGGCTGGCGAGATGACGAAGGTTTGTTGGCGGTCACGAAACCACTCGTCAATTCACCTATTGTTATCCCCGCGGTGAAAACCGTTCTTCATCTTGTGCCATTTTGCGACATGCCGCGTTTGCTCATGGCAACGTTGTGTATGTCGGGGGCGCTCAACGTCATCTATCGCTTGGGTACCACAGCAATGGAAGCACTCGATCCCGTCTTGATCGAGTCATTGTAGGCGTCCATGTTTTCTCCAACAACGTCGAGTTAAACGGCGCGATCGCGTCGCGCTCGGGTGAGTGATGTCCATCCTCGAGTGTGCATCTCACGCTTCCCCTGGATGCAGTTCGCATGTACCGTGGCATCCAACCGTCCCCCGTCCCGTGCCCGGTCGGCATGTACCGACCAGCAGGAAGTGGGGTGACCATCACCGAATGCCGCTTCTGTCCGCGCAGAGTGTACGGCAACCTGCCTGGACTCACGACCCCCACCTGCACGTCGCTCTGTCCAAAAGGCACGTACAACGACAGGCTAGGGGCGACATCTATCGACGACTGCCGGCCATGTCCCAAGGGAACGTACGGGCAATCGACCGGCATGACGTCCAGGGTGTGCACGGCGCCGTGTCCGTATGGGACGTACAGCATGACGGAAGGCTTGAGCAGTGTCTCGAGTTGTATTCCATGTCCCGGGGACTACCGTGGCCCGAACGGACGTCGCGGCAACAATCTGAATGGGTTTGCCACGGGAGGCTACGTCTGCGACCGATACTATCAAGGCAAGGACGTTCCAACAGGACGCAACTCCAACTACCTCGCACGTAAAGTCGATTGAGAGTGACGTTGTCTTTCGATGATGCATGTCGACTCCACCAAGTCCTTTGTAAACTCTCGACCTTTCGAGACAAAGTTGTTTCTGCATTATTCGTCATGAAAACGAGTTGGCATGATGATGCACGCTGTGATTGCACGAATTGTGCTTGCCCGTGTTTATGGGGAGGGTCCACAGGAGCACGCCAGTGTTGGAGATTTCACAAACGTCCATGCACCTCACAGACTCGATGGCATAGTTGTGTCGGCGGAATGCAACCGCTGCTGGTTGCCGGGGCTGGTTACCTGAATCAAAGCTCCTTTGGTCCCGTCGTGACATAAAACGCAGGCACCAATACAAGGAAACGTATGAGTGTGGCATGGACTAGCGTCAACCTTCACTGCCCAAAATGCTTTTGCTCGCGTCACTCGATCGGGTTCGATACATGGACTTAGGCTGCCTGTCAAGGAAATGATCTGGGTTACCAAGCCGACACCTGACTGCCACATTTCAAACGATGTCGCACGCATTTTGCAGTTGGACGCACGAAATCGGCTGGCCGGAGACGCGTAACTGGGCGGTTCCCAAACAGCAACTGTGTCATCGAGCTCCCTGTTATGACTTCGCAACAGGTCAGTCTGTATGCCATTGCCTCTTGAGGATGGGTACAATGGTAGCGTCGCGCACGCGGTTGCTTTGGTCGGCTACAATTGCAACCGTCGTGGTGAACGTTGTCCATTTCTCTTGTGTTGGTATTAATAGCGTCGGACGGCAAGGTCTGGTGCCCATAGGTACGTGCCTACGTTCGCAGCCTTTTGTTACTGCTGCGTGCTGGGAAGGCTCTGTCAAATGGGAACGATTCGGCGTGAAGGTATCCCGACGAATTCCGCAGGATGTGCGGAGGTATGCAACCCGACTTCGTTCCAATCGATGGCACAACGACGTCCTCTATCGTGATCGCCTGAAAAAATCAATAACTTGATGTCCATGGCGACCTTGGCTCGCATGTCGGGAGCGTTGAACGCGGTCGAAGTAGTCTGAATGTGCGATCCACTGCTCCACCGACTCCAGGCAACAACGCCACATTTGGTGCACAGAGAAGGTTGGCCAACTGCATCCCTCATACCTCTTGTGGCGATGACGTAGCGGCAGGCGTCTGAGCTTGAGGGTATTGTACCCTCGTTAACCACTTCACTTGGCTGTATTCCATCAGTCGTTTTTAGCCATGCCATCCTCCATCACATCTATTTTTGGTCCCGCCTACAACATTCCTCGCGCACTTCAAAAATGCAGGCGCAACGTGCTGTTGTGGCGGCTTTGGGTGTCGGTGGGGTCGTCAACCTCCTCTTGCGGATAAGTAAGCGCTCACATTTAGTGACATGTCGAATTCAAATCAACATCTTTAGGCGTCCATGTTTTCTCCAACAACGTCGAGTTGAAGGACGCGATCGCGTCGCGCTCGGGTGAGTGATGTCCATCCTCGAGTGTGCATCTCACGCTTCCCCTGGATGCAGTTCGCATGTACCGTGGCATCCAACCGTCCCCCGTCCCGTGCCCGGTCGGCATGTACCGACCAGCAGGAAGTGGGGTGACCATCACCGAATGCCGCTTCTGTCCGCGCGGTGTGTACGGCAACCTGCCTGGACTCACGACCCCCACCTGCACGTCGCTCTGTCCAAAAGGCACGTACAACGACAGGCTAGGGGCGACATCTATCGACGACTGCCGGCCATGTCCCAAGGGAACGTACGGGCAATCGACCGGCATGACGTCCAGGGTGTGCACGGCGCCGTGTCCGTATGGGACGTACAGCATGACGGAAGGCTTGAGCAGTGTCTCGAGTTGTATTCCATGTCCCGGGGACTACCGTGGCCCGAACGGACGTCGCGGCAACAATCTGAATGGGTTTGCCACGGGAGGCTACGTCTGCGACCGATACTATCAAGGCAAGGACGTTCCGACAGGACGCAACTCCAACTACATGCTAGCGAAAGTCGACTGAGCACTAGGACTGCTAGGAACTCGATCGAAGGTTATTACAAAGGTTTCTTAACTGTGCTCTGCTTTGAAGAGATCACTCTTGAAGTACAGTGAGATGCTGCTCTTGGCCACATCACTGTCCTCCATAAACAAGTGCGCCAACATGGTGTAGTGCTGCGCTGGGCTACAATACACGAGAAAGTCGAGCAGGAAAAACGTGGCAGCTTCACGAATGCCGACTTTGGGTGACGTCAAGCACGTCAAGTATGCCTTGGTCGCTTGTGGTGCGCTGGTATAGTCATTCTGGAGGATGAGGAGCAGGCATTGGCAAATCTGCACAGCCGTCTTCTTCGTCATGTCTCCGCTGCGGACATACTCCAACAGCGCAGGAAGGACTAATTCTTTGGCAGATCCACCAAATTGCGGTAAGGATGCCTTGAGCTGTTCCAGCTGGTCCTCAACCGAAGGAGTTGTGGACGATGTAATGGCCCATGCAAGTCCTTCGGAGTATTTGGCTACTCGAACATCAAGAAAGTGCATGACACTGGCGACAGCAGGGATTAGTGCATCAAAACTTGTCAAAGCGTGCGCCCTGTGTAGCAATTCAACCATGTTAGTCCAGCATGTCAACATTCCGAATCGTACCAGCGAATTCGAATGCTGTGGGGCGTGAAGAATGGAAGCATTGCGCTGCTGTCCGTGGCAATCATGCCCTCGATCGTGCGGAGAATGCGTAATGCCGTGGGCAACTTGGACACATCGTGAGAGTGCTCGAGGTAGACCAAGAAGCACTGAACCACATGAACGAGAATTTCGGGGTGGCGAAATAGGCACTCCAATACAAAGTTGATTGCAGTCAACCACTACAATAGTAGAACCACCATGAGTAGATGAAATGGCATGACACAAATCGGCATGAACTTACGTTGTCCAAGGAGCATTTCGATAAAAACAAGGTTGATTGGCCTTCCATGAGCAGGGCCATATTGAGGATTCTCGACGAAACCAGCAACGGATGCCTTATTGCTACGAGACGTAAGGCATCCACATGGTCATTCGCCTGCAGCCAACGGTCGATATTGGCGGCAAGAGAATTCGACTTTTGAATCAACTTCGATGCCCCGACCTGCCAACCTGGCGCACAAACATCCATGACCAACGAGAATGAATGTGGACGGGAAGCGTAAAGGTCCTACACAACAATGAGTTTCCCTTCATTTGAGTTGGGAGAGCCGCCATTGTTACCATCAAAATATATTCGACCACTTGGGTTTTGGCTTGCATTGATTCCACAGACATGGCTTCAATATTCATCAAAGCAGTGATCGTTGAAGCCACATTATGTCGTAAGTTGAAGGCAATGTTGTGTACAAGCGAAAGACGCGACTGGGCGACCGATTGCGTTTGCCGCCACGTCTGGGCTTGTTCAGCAACGATGAGTCGTACTATTCGCTGCCATACACTTTGGAGATGCCACGGCATGAGGTTCCAGATCGAATCCAGCACAATAGACGAAAAAGGTAGGAGCGATGTGATAGTGTGCTGACTCAAAAATGCTTGAAAGAAGACGCCGACACTGTCATGACATCCCAGTGCAACGATTTCGTGCAAAAACACTTGAACGAATTCGACGGTGGGCGACTTGGCCAAGACGCGTCCAAGTTCAACAAGTTGCTTTGTTTCGCCCATCGACGCGATGCGAACCCATTCAAGGACGGATTGCCGGTGTGAATTGTCTTGAACATGTTGGCACACGATGTTGGTTTGTTCTTTGGAAGCCTTACTTTTTTTCTTTGATGGAACGGGGGCGGCATGTGACGAAACGTCGGGAACCTTGACAGCGGCGCTGATGCTCGGAGAAATGTTACGTTTAAATAAGGACACTTTGGTGCTGAATCGAAGCTTGGTTTCGATTCCGCCGCGACTGGCATCTAGGGATGGGTTCACCTGACCACGTAGCCAAACGAGAACATCGACGCTGGTTTTGTTGGACGAAAGGTCTTTAAACACTTCTTGGCGGAAGTACATATTCAAGTGATCCAAAGCTTCCTCGCATGCTTGACCAGAATCGCTATTTGCCGTTTCACGCTTCAATGCGTCCAAGCATTCATCTGGACTGGAAACTGTGGCAGCTTGCAACGCTGTCAGTACAGCCAAGAGACAAGTGGGTAGACGACCATACGACAACCCGACTCTCCACAGCACGTCCAACGTCATTTTCCGAATGGCGGCAGCGATAAGGTAGGAATTGGTGACGCATGACAAGCGAAACAAATGATCCGACGAGCACGAGAAATTTTGAGTCGGATGCCACAAACCGAGGTTGGAATTGGACGGGAAGAAGAAGCCGACCAAGTTATCAAACGCTTCAGGAACTGGGACCGACGGTGGCAACGAAAAACAGAGCAATTCAATTCCCCCCGACACCAAGCTCGGAGGTAATGCAACCTCAGACGCTCCATGGTGGTGATCTGGGTCGACCGCAACGTTGACCCAGTCGCTGGGATGGTCCTTCGTCGAATGCTCCACTTGATACTCAATAGCGGCCCAGAATGTAGTGACAATTCGTCCAAAGATTACTGAATCCGCCAGGAGCAGTCTTGATACGGCGGCGCGTTGTACCAACAGATTTCCAATGGCAATCGCCAAATTAAGGTGCAAATTGGGCTGATCAGCAAAAATATCGTACAATGCGCCAAGACACAACTTGAGCGCTTCAACCGACGACTCGAACTTGAGCAAATTTTCCAAGGAAACTATGACTTTTTCGTGAAGGGTGGGAAAGCTTGGGAGTTTAACCAAGCCAGGCAGCCAGGCAAACGAAATCTGGGGCACCGACTTGGACAGCGACGTTGGTGTAACTTCTTGAGTCAAGAGATCCAAAATATAAGACGAAAGTTGGCGCGTAGCAACGTTTGGCGACGCCAACCGGTCCAAGAAGAAGGTAATCACGTCAGTATTGTCGTGCTCAATGCATTCCTGCGCATACGAGACTGTTAGAACTTAATCGCCGGTGAAAGATTACGAACCTTCAGTCGTTGAAGTAAGGTTGGCACTTGCTGAAGCAGCATCGCGTGCATAAACTTGGACTTTTCGCCACTGCCGTCTACACAAGACAAGAGTAGGAGCTCGCACAGACATCGCCGAGGAAGGTATGACAGTGTATCGTTCTCGTCGCAAACGATTTCGACGATCCACCAGATCCGCTCAGGGCTTTCCGACCAGCTCGAGTGAGGGGCCTTGTCCGATACAGTTACGTCCACCATGTCCATCAAAAAGTCCTTGGTCCGACTCTTACGAAGGCGAACACCCAAGCGCAATCTTTTGTCCAGATTTTCTACTTTCCGCAAAACCTCGAGTGGTGGGGCACGTGCAGTGCTATGAAGCGGTTGGACTAGCATCAACGAATGGTCGATGGGCAACTTGTGCGCTTCGAAAAGTGCGTGCTCTCGATCGGTAAATATTTGGTTGGCTTGTAACAGAGTCATCGATGGCGGTTGCGTGTCAAAGAGTTTGATGTCTTCTGGTTCGACAGGCGGAAACGTGTACCGGCCAGTAATTACCATTTGCATTAGAGCGCGCATGGTGGGAACGCCGTCCCACACGCTGGCACCCAGCGGCGCAGGGTTGAACGCGATCAAAACCTAACACGACCATCAGCACTTCGTTGCGTTGAGGGAATTCGGTACCAATAAGACGCAATTAGCGATCCAAAACAGCTCACTGTAGCACACGGCATTTCCTTCGTACAAATGTCCACGCACCTATGCACGAATGATATCTCACTCAGATAGAAGGCCGTACCGTCCCGGCTTCCAGCAACTGACAGATAAACTCAAGTTGGTCCATGTGCAGCCCCATCAAGCCACCAACAGCCACATACTGATCGATCTGTGCTTGCGTTTGAAAAAACGATTCCCGTGCGATCTGGCCTTCTGCCCCTCGCACCACGATCGATTCCAGAATATTTAAGATCTCCAGCGTTTCTTCCGGACTTGCATAGTTGGTCATTTCAACGATGCGGACGATTGTGTCTTCATGCAACGGAAGCATTTCTCGGCAAAAGTTGAAGCACCCACGATCATGCTCTGATGCCTTGGGACAGATATGAATGCACAGTGAGCAACGACATAAATGTGCGGTACCTGCATTTCGACAAGCATGTCCAAGAAAAGAACTTTCCGCATGACAGCACTAAACAACCGTATTCCCAATTGATCACCAAGCTGTTGCACTTGGTGACACCAATTAACAGCCATACGTTGGACATCAGCAATCAACTGTGCTAGTTCTTCTTTGGCCTTGACAGCGGGGGTAATGGGTAGTTTCTCCTGAGTGTCTTTACCAGACTGCCGCTTCTGAGACCCTGCAGCCACCGCCGCCGACGTCACGATACCACTGGTACTGATGTTACTGGACGGGGCAGTCCCCAGGCGTCGGACTCCTTTGTCCAATGCTTTAGGGAGTAAGTTCAAGCGGGAGTTGGCAGCAGGTTCTTGAACGTTTACTTGAAGACTACGGACTGCAGTACCTTGTACGAACAGCACCAAAGCCACCAATTCCCCCATCACGACGAAGAAATCCAACGATTGCATTGACGTGGGAACCGACATTAAGCCTTGGCACAACGCTCGTACGTCCAACTGGTCCGGCCCCAAACTTCGAATGACCTAATGTTTTGGTTGAGGCGGCTTCACAGATTTAAAAGGACAGGACCTTTCGAAGGGTGTTTTTGAGTGTGGGAAGGTTGCTTGAGACTGTAGCCATTTCTTGTAGCACTATGGCTAATGCATTGCTCGTTCTTGCACCGGGGTGTTGGACGACTACACGCTTGAAAGTCGACAGTTCTTCGTTGTCATCTCGATCGTTAACGATCTGGACGGTTTCGCGAAATATGAGCGGCATCATCTTAAGGTTGTCTACATCCTTCAATGTTGCCGCCAACCGTTCTTTGAGCAAGACGACTTTGATCGCAATGTTAATGTACTCGGGACGCTGGTGCACGAGCAACGTAAACACTTCTGTCTTCAGTTGGGGGAACGACACCGACTTAAACTTCATGTTGAGGAGATTCTCGACTGTTTCGAGGTCATGGGCTTCGAGAGTCGTACACGACTACGCTCCCTGTTAGGCCCGATGATGCTGCCAAAGGACTTACCCGGACGATCTTTAACAGAAAATCTCGAGCAATCGTTTTATGGATTGAGTTTTGGAACCACAACTCCAAATTGGACGATGCGATGAGGCGGCCCTGAGGCAGCGGTGCCAGGTCCATCAAGGTGAGCATCACGTTCTTCACCATGGTAGGATTATTCATCACCACCCCCCCTCGCTTGATCTCGTTCACTTTCGACGACAGGTGCTCCATGACTCGTTGCGCCACCTCGGCCGACGGATGGTTTTGAATCTGGGCTTTGATCATGCTGACAAACACTGCAGACATATCGTGGTCAACCCACGCTCGTGAGTGCAGCGAATCGTCGACAAAAACTTTCAGGCAGTCGTCTGGCCATTGTACTTGTGGAACAGGTTTTAGAATCGCAGCCAGCAGGTTTGCCACCAATGCTGTCAATGTGATACCGCCCGGTTTGACTGGGTCACGCGGCGGCTTTGGTTTGGAAGACTTTTTCTCGATCGAGCTCGACCGCTCCCGACCAACCGAACTCCTGAGTAGTCGTAATAAGGCTTTGAGCGTAGAGGGGTGCTGAAACTTAGTTGAATTCGCACTCACACTCGCAGCATATGCGAGGACAAGGTCCCTGCTTGGACTGCTGCCCTCTCGAGCAAGTTGGCCGAGCGAATTTTGGATGAGTTTCTGGATAGTTTCATCGTCTTGCGCACTCTCAAGAAGCTGAAAGATGTCCTCCTCGTCTTCATCGTCTTCTTCTTCATGTGCTTCGTCGTCATCGTCGTCTTCTGCTATTTCCTTCTCGACCTCATTCTTCGGATTCTGCATCTCGGAGATGTTTTCAGCCGGAGGTTCTGGTGGTTCCTGTGGAACGGTATCATCTTCATCTTCTTCTTCCATTTCTGCATCATCCAATTCTTCCTCTGCGTCGGACTCTTCCTTCGCCGACGTTGCGTCCTTCTTCTTTTCGTCGGGGTCACTTGACGAATCCGACTCGTCGTATACAACGCGTTTCATTCGAGCAGAGCGCACACTTTGAGACGCATTGATCTTCTGCGCTGCCGCTTTGGCAGCGCTTCGTGTACTCTCCCTTCCACCTCGTACTGGGCGCCCGGTTGGTTTTCCTGGCCCCATGTTGGGTTCAAAGACTGCGCAGTTGAATTGTTACAATTTAGTTTTCGGTGAATTTTCAATACAATAATGTATACTCGACCAATTTGTTGCTTTTGTTATAACAGGCAAGGGCACATCCAGTTTTTGGGCAAGACAACATGAACAGCCAAATCCTCCGAGTATGCGACGCGCTGGCAACACAGTTCCAGGAAGCCCAGGAGAAGAATACTGTGCGCTGCATTGAAGTCAAGGTAACCGGAGAGCAGCTTGTTGTGAACAAGGTGTTTCAAATCCAAGAAGGGGTCAAGGCCGATTCTCAGTGGGTCTCGATTCAGTCGGAATGCTCAACCCCTTCACTACTCCTCTTCCATATTACAGCCACCAACGGCCCACTCAAGTGGATCGTGGTTGCATCTGTGTGCGACACACTTCACGTCCGCGACAAGATGTTGTACGCATCAGCGCGGGACTGCCTCAAGCAACAGTTGGGACTTGCGTATTTCGTCGGCGATGTGCACACGACTGACCTGACAACGCTCTCCTATCGCGATTTGGAGTCGACGATGCACAACACAACTGGGCCATTAAGCGATCGTGAGATTCTTTTGAAGGAAGAAGCGCTTCTCGAAAGAGATTTGTCCGTGAAAACGAGCGCTATGAACATACTACCGTTTGGAATGGCTGCAGAATGCAATGCCGAGTTGGTCGCTTTTACCAAGGAAACAACTGCATCTCGATGGCTCAGCTTGCGCCTCGTTAACGAAGAGGTGGTCTTGGACAAATCCATTGCAATTACTCGCGAGGATCAGGTGAACGAAGTGGCTGACACCGAGGCTCCGACTTTTGCATTGTACCGCCTCAATCACGGCGCCCCCACCACCTGTACGTAAACCTCACATGCTCCAAGTCCAATGAGTAATTTTGTACATTAGTCTTCCTCTACATTTGCCCGGAAGAAGCTAACGTCCGTCTCAAGATGACCTACGCAACGGCAAAGGCATCGTTGTTGCATGAATTGCAGCGGCGTGGAATCACTGTGGACTCAACGGTAACTTGTTTTGAATCCCTCGCATCGCTTGGGTGACAGTAGCCTAGATTGAAGTCACGGACGCTCTCAACATCCTCGACGCAATTCAATCCAATTTGGCAGGCAAGCACGACTTCGATGACGGCCAGCCCAAACTGTTCTCGCGTCCTACTGCGCCGGGGCGTGGCCGCGGCCGAGGGCGACGAAACTGACTGGCACTTTACAAGTGTAGATCAAGAGTGTTCAAGATTTAGTTCTTCAATGAGAACACGTATTGCGGTAGTTTATCTTTTGCCTTTCTTCTTCCCCTTCTTCTTGGACACACTGCTGGACGAAGTCGCAGAGGAAGGTCCTGCTGACGATGCTTTGGCGGCCTCAAGCTCCTTCGCCAGACGCTCCGTGCGAATTTGCAGCTTCGGAATAAGCTCCCCCATTTTGAGCATCAGGTCCTTGCGCGTGTGGATCTCGTTGTGGAGAAACCGACCGTTTTCGGTCAGCTTGACTCGTACACGGCCTTCAACAATTGCGTCTCGAGAATACCGCTTATATGGCTACATCATGGCGGAGTTAGATGGGGGCACATTACAGGACGTCAACTTTACCTCAATGACATACATGAGCTGGAAGTATCGGCAGACTTCGCCCATCTCCTCGGCAAGGGGCTTATCGCACGCAAGGTTCTTTGCAATGCGCCGTCCCTCGGCGTTCGTCTTTGACGAGTCGATGTAGTTCGGGTAAAGAGTCGACCATCGAGAAAAGTCCACGTTCGGCGAAGTGTTGCCGAAGATTGCAGCTGGTCCACGGTTCAACCCCATCAATTCTTCCATGTCGTCCGGGTCCATGTCCATTCCAGGGAAGCCTGGCATACCACCACCGGGCATTCCTGGGGACCCGCCCATACCGGGAAAGCCACCCATACCACCCATGCCCATGGCTTGCATGGCTTGTTGCATTCGCTCCGGCGTCATGCCTGGCGGAATTGGCATTCCCATGGATCGCATCATTTGTGTCATTTGGTCAAATTGAGCCTTTTGTTCCGCCGAGACGGCGGACGAGCTGGAATTTCCCCGCGGTAGTTGAATCGCGTTAGAGTCGTACACTTCGCCGGCGACGTTCTCCTTCATGCGGCCCTTTGGTCGTCGGGACATGGTGCCAAAACGTCCTTGTACAGCCACTGACGTGTGTCTGTTTTTGATGGTCTTTTCGCAGAGTACTACTAGTATCTACTACAGAATGCATTAGTTTTGTTTACAGTTAAGCAAAATCTTGGAGAGCAGTACGTACATGGAGATCGTTTGACAAGAAAACAAAGTTGCAAGGTTGGTCCCCACACGAGTGAGCAACATGGAACATCTTGGCGAGGTGGGAAAAACAAAGTAGCCGAGGAAGTTCTTCAGCATGCACAGATGGAGCTGTGGATGCGTGCACGGCGAGTCATCTAAACGCTAATAAGGATTTACTGGATGGTGGAGTAATTAGTACTTAAGTAGTAGTTACACTCATCCAGTAGCATTGTTCAAAAACTGCCTACAAGTCAGATATCAAAGTTTGGATAATCTTCTGTTCAGGCGATATTTGGATCGAGAAATACAGTCAAGCGTGCCCTGCATACATATTAAAACCTTGCCATGAAGCGAACTGACGTCGCGAGACTCTTTCCCTAGCTGCGTTAATGTGGACGACGGTGTCGTCATTTCCTTCCTCAGCAGCAACTAATCACACTAAATACTGTTTTATTTTATCTGCAATTTTGATTGGTTATGCACTGGAATTCATGAGTTTTTTAACCTTTAATCACAAGGAAACTTCAAAATACAACTCTCATTGGCCACTGCAGAAAATGAAAAATATATAAGCGACAACTTTTCTAAGCAGTATCATTTAGCACTACCACATAACCGTTCTACCTGATCATTCCTCGGTGAGTCCCATGTTGACTTCCCCGCCAAAAATGGATCCAGCAGCAGCGAATCGTTCAGCTTGGATGCGCTGCAGTTCGGCCATGCGAGTGAGAAAGGCGGCTTCTTGCTGGTACTTCATCATAGCCGCTTGTAGCACTTCTCTTGACAAACCGTGTTCTTGGTGGATCTGGTTGGACAATTGGTCCGCCTTCTTCACGTAGCGCTGGTTGATAGCTTCTTCCTTGTCCACAGGGTCGAGCAACTTGACTTCTTGGCACACTTCTTCCATCGCCACGTTCAACGACTCCATAGTTTCTTCCATGATGACCAAGAACTTTTCCAAAGTCAAGTCTTCCGGAACTTCGACGTCGACGGCACCAGACCCTGTGATAAGGTTGTGAAGTTCGCGCAACTTGCGCAATTCGGCGTGGACTTCAGGGTCTTCAATAGACTCGTAGTAGTCGGAGGCAACTGTCACGTCTTGTTCGCTGGTGTTGTACTTAGTGTACACCTGCGACTCAATAGCCTTCATTGCTTCTTCGAACTGGCCCATCAAATAAGCGGCCAATTGATCTTCGGGCAGGCGACGCCCGCTTTGCGAACTCTCTTGTCGAATCTTTTGTTCAATGGCGGCCAACGACATGACAACTTGGCCCATTTGGGTGGAAATCACGCCCAAAATCGCAAGGAGTTGGTCCTTAGGCAGTGAGGGCAAACTGGCGTTCGAAACCGCAGAGGAGGATGCGTCTGCGGCTTCACTTGACGCTTCCTTTGAAGTTGTGGCGTTCTTGGACGACTACAACACATATCAGAAGCTTCTCGTGGATCAGGAAACGTAGGAGGCATTACAGGCTTGCCATTTTGCGATTGATAAATGAAGAAGAGCGCAGCGATCACGGAGGCAGTGACGGCGCCGATGACTAGCGGTTTGGACAGGTACGACATCGCAACGGGCTTGTGGAAAATGAACTGGGAGAGACTCGAACCGGGTTGGTGGTGTCACAGTGGCGTGCTCCAGCCACCGAATAATATTCCAAAATTCCTGCTACGGCTTGCTTTGTTGTCATTATTTCCAGGTAAAAATAGGAACCTTAATTGCAATTTCACAGAGATGACATTATAACGAGGTGATAGTCTTTTTTGCAATGATATGTGTGCATCCGGATAACATGTGAAGTCTATGCGACTCTCTGGTACATGATTGGCGAGTCGCACGGGCTCACAAGTGGGTTGGGCAGGCGTTGACGCCTCGTCTTGAAGCATGGCGTGGTCAATCAACTGTTATATGGCGTAGAGGCATTCTTGATACCCTCCTCTAGGATTCATAGATTGCGATTGCGCAATACGCTTGCCGAGTAACAAAGCAAAGAGAGCTACATTGGAACTTCCGCGGACAACGGAGGCGGCTTCAATTAACTCCACAACGCGGCTTTTTTACTTTTATCGAATCAAAACGCTTGAATGGCATGGTTTTTGTGGCAGGTGATTTGCGCATTGATAGCTATTCTCGAAATGAGCGACGACATACCCCGCAGCAAGCTGGATTCTCGCAACGAAACACCACCACAGCATGCAATCGGGGAACCTGACATGCCACGCTATCTGACAAGAGCTGATGCATTCAACAACACCTTTCAAGGCGTTGGGACAGCTACGGCACCGCCCCCGCGCGAGCAACTTGTTAAGAAGGTGACAGGAACGATGGTTGTGCTCGTGCATCCCAGCCAAAGCGGCAATCCCATGCTGAACCACATGCAAAACGTGTTGCCCGAAGTCAATGCTGATGTCACAGCAGATTATATGATGGGCGACACTTGCGCAGCGTACTTCATCTCAGTGCGATATCACATGCTGCATCCACACTACCTCAAAAACAAGTTGGCGCGAGCAACGCGAGTAAAAGTCCAGGTCGTGGTGTGCCACGTGGATGTTGCAGATTGTGAATCGGCCCTCAAGGAGATCAATTGCGAGGCGTTGGGTGCAGGGTTCACGCTGCTCTTGGCATGGAGTTGGAAAGGTTTGTTCGTTTGTCAGTACACTCACATAATCTCTCTCCAGAAGCTGCACGGTATATAGAAACGTTAAAGGCGTACGAAAACAAGTCGGCAGCGCTGATCAAGGAGAAAATCGATGGCGATTTCAACTCGCAGCTGGTTGATGTGTTGACAACGGTTCGGTCAGTGAACAAGACCGATGGTACGGGAAACGTCATGTGACCAATTGCGTCAGTCGAGTTGTTGGAGTAGTGCTGACGTTGTCGGGTTCGTTTGGGTCCCTGAGCCGCATCATGAATGCGACAGAAGAGGAACTCGCGCTGTGCCCAGGCATTGGGGGCAAAAAGGTGCAGCAGTTGTTGGAAGCGTTCAATCAGCCATTTCAAAGCTAATATAGAACACAGGAATACACAACACACGATAGAGTGGATTCAAACATAATCCGATATCTACCTACTTTCGCTTGCGCAAATCAGCTGCCAGCTGCGCGGCCATTTCGGCTTGCTTGGCGGCCTGTTGTTGGGCATCCACTTCGGCTTGTCTCTTTTTTTGTTCTGCCAGTTCCTCTTGCTCCGACATGTGGTTGATAAATTGAACAGCTTGGGCGAATATGCTCTCGCCCCAATTGTCCTGAGGCTGAAGGGCTTGTGCTTCTTCGCGAACTTCTTTGATTTCTTCGCCAATCATCTCTTCGGCCAATTTGAAGCTCATGTACGACCCGTCCTTAATCAAGTCGTTCGTCTTTAGTCGATGCATCCCTTGCGCTTCTGTCTGTATTCTTCGGATAAGAGGGATGTCAGCCACAGCTCGTCGAAACAACGCAGAGCACAACGTCTTCATGTCTTCTTCGGCCAACACTGCCGGGGCCTTTTCTTTTAACGCACGGTATTCCTCAATTTGAGGCGGCAACGTGAAGTCAAATCCGTTGATCATCTCCTCCAAGATGTCATCGCCTTCTGCTCCCTTCTTCGGTCGCATTGCCTTCACAGCACAGTAGACCAAGAACACTGCGAACACAAACACGCCTATCGCGACCCATTCCACGGCGGACACCATGACAACTGCTGACCTCACCGCACAAACCAAGACTGTTGCTTCCAGAACCACCATGGCAAAAACATGTTCGAATTGATTATCTTGGTTTGTGTATTGCATATAAGGCACAAGTGTGATGAAGCTGGCCAATCATAACCTACCACTTGGCGTAGAAAATACATATTCGGATAACCTTTTCAACCTCTGCGAGATTATCCGTAAATTGTATCTTTCCAAATAACGCTTCACCGCTTGCGGTTCCTTTCGTCGGTGGCATTCTGTCATCATGGCGTATCGAGATCTCACGTCCAAGTTCTACGCCAAGCGAAGCAATGTCAATAGGCACCAGCAGCACCAATTGAACTCAAAGCAACTCAACGGCATCAGTCCGTACTTGTCGCACCTATTAAACTCTTCGTCAAAGGTTTGTCCAAAATGTTGCCTCCTGATCGATGTCCTCATGGGTTGCTATGCAGAACCATCGACGAGGTCATGAGGCACTACTTCGTGATATTGACAACCATGAACGTGCTCACGAATCAAGACCAGTCTGGGCAGAGTCGGTGGAAAAGTTAAACGACCTGACCAGGCAACTCAACTTGAAGAGTACGATGGCAAAGTGATCTCAATTTCTCGCCGTCCATATTGACTTTGTGCGTGCATAGTTGATTTTCTCCAGAAAATTCACACAAGACGTCTCATGGTTCGCTTTGATGACTCCGAAGCCCAGCAAGATCACGAGATCGATTTGCTCACCCGCGAGATTTCAGTCCTGTTTCGGCATTCCGAGTCGTCGCTCCAACGGCTGCCCAGAAGCATTACATCCGCTTCCACCGCTGCTGAATCACAAGTATTTGTCAACATTCAGAGGTGTCTTGCATCACGGTTGCAAGACATGTCAAATCGCTTTCGAAGTATTCAGCGGGACTACATGAACGAGCTGCAAACACAACGTCAAAAGTCCGAACTGTTTGGACTCAGCGATGACGGACCACATGTAGGCGAAGCATTGTTCGTCTTCCCAAGTTTACATTGCAATCGTAGAGATTTCGACGGTCGAATCTGCAGTCGTTCGCAATTGCAGCCGACCAAGATGAGTACGCGATACTTGCGCGGGAGCGGGAGATTCAACGAATCGCTAAATCAATCGTGGACCTGTCGTCAGTCTTTAAAGCTCTGTCGAACATGGTGATAGACCAAGGCACGATTGTCGACCGTATTGACTACAACATGAACATGGTAAGACAATTGAAGCATTTCGAGTGCACACCTTCAACTAGCTGTACAGGTCGTGGACAGGATGGAAATGGGCATGAAAGAACTGCGTCGCGCCGAAAAGTACCAAGCCAACTCGAGGTCCACACGGTGCATTTACTTGCTTCTTACGCTTATTTCCATGTGCTTTGGTATTCTCTTTCTCAAGCATGCAAATCCGTTTGTCGATTGATATCGAACGCTGTGTTACGTCAAGGACAGCCTCGCGCAAGAGTATTTAGTATACAAATAATTTATAGTTGCTGTACAGTAGTAGTGTCAGTACAGTACTGGGAATTGGGATCCAAGATGGAATTGTATTGCCCACTTCTTTTATCATCTGGAGTGGCATACAAATACTAAGATGTTTCTGCATCGAGTCACATAATTTAATCAAATCAAAACAAAGGAAGCAAGTCATCAGCCAGTTATCCCCCAAGGATTATCCGTTGAGCGATAAACTTTCCACTAAGAATTATCAGATCCTATATATACTAGTACTAAACTTTGCTTCCAAATACAATTACTGATTTCCCTCTG
>NW_008580146.1:1673275-1674943 GCF_000520115.1 Aphanomyces invadans
AACATCAATCTGGTCCGACGGGGAAATTCAGTGCCGAAAAGTTCCTGTGAGGCCGACCTCACAGGGTAAAGAAATCCACACACGGCAGCCAATACTTTCATTTTGTTGACCAGCCATCCGATGAGTGGAATACTTGTTGTATATGTGGAACATGACTGTGCTTGAAATGCATGAGAGGGCTTCGCGGCTTCGGCCAAACGTTTCTGTCATAGTACCGAGTCGATGAGGCCATGCCAAGCGATTCAGGAGGATGCACAGAGGCTCAAGAGCAGTTGCTCAGTGTCTATTCGGGGATATTTTGGGGTCGGGATGCAGAGCAGGTTGGCAAGCTCGGGTATTTCGCTCTTCCCGAACCGGAATTTGAACACACAGTCGGCTTCTGTCGGTGAAGCGATGTCAAACCGGCAGGAAGGGATGCTTATGGCACGAGTTGACTGGGCTAGGCGCACAAAAAGAGCAGTCGCAAGTGGCAACAGGAGGGCTACCTCGTCACTCATTCTCAACTCATAGTGATGGACGGCATCGAGGGGACTTCAACAAAAACTATAAACGTTTGGAAAAAGTTCACAACGTGCATCCATTATCAAGTTTTCCTTGACCTGAAACTTTATAGGGTACAATTTCATTCAACGAATGGAGGTATAAATTTATGCAAGTTACTGACAGAAATCTACAGGTGCCAAACACCATCGCCACTGTCGGTGCTGTCGCCGCCGTGTTGGTCGTCGCTACCGTCACTTGCGCTGTCTTCGTCCATGGTACTGCCATTTTCCCCTCTCTCACGGTCGCCTTGCTCATTCGCTGTTTCCAGACTTTCAGCTGACGCAGCTGCGACTTCCTTAAGGCCAAGGTACGTGTGAAACACTGCCAATCTCCGATTGAACGTGGTGACACAACCGTGAATCGTGCTAGGCGCCACGTCAAGAAACGCCTTGTTCAAGCGATCAAGGACGTCTCGAAAGCTCGTTGCCTCGCAATACTGACGACCGACATCACCCTTGGTGATTGCCCATACTAACTCGATTGGTTGTAGGTCCGAGTCATACGGCGGAGTGTACGCAACGGTGTGTCCTCGAGCACTTGCATCGCAACGACGACAGGGACCACGTTGTCATCAATGTGTTTGCTCGGGTACGTCCACAACGTGCACTTCGGATCGTTGCTGTTGAATGAGATCCCGTAGGTTCTGCACGCGTTCTGAAGAC
Organism: Aphanomyces invadans; assembly: GCF_000520115.1. Classification (NCBI taxonomy): domain Eukaryota; phylum Oomycota; class Saprolegniomycetes; order Saprolegniales; family Verrucalvaceae; genus Aphanomyces; species Aphanomyces invadans. The sequence goes on from NW_008580146.1 coordinate 1,674,481, forward strand.
GGGCTTTGGACCAGCCGTATCGGGGGGTGTCATGCGGTAAGCACTTATGATACTTGGCGTTGTCCATCGCGATTGCGACGTTAGATCGAAACAAGGCATCGAGCTCGATCGGTACCAAACAAATCCACAAAATACTCGTGGTTGAACATTGCGTGGTAGTCTTTCGGCTCCTTTTGTCGGATCTTCCCACCTTGGAAAATGTCGAGTGCAAGTAGTTTAGCTTGCTGGGGTCCACCTTCGAATATTGCCGCAATTAAGCAATCTCTTTGGCCTTTGTGTTTTGCTTTTACTTGCAAATCTTGTTCGTCATTCGTATCGTACAAACTGTCTTGATGTCGAGCGTAGTGGTGGTGGACGTACGATTCGTCCAGATAAACAACCGGTTAATTCGCGGCAGTTACTCGAGCCATCATTTCGGACACATACTTGTCGCGCAAAATGGCGTTTCGTGCGGACAGGGCAA
>NW_008580146.1:1676535-1703709 GCF_000520115.1 Aphanomyces invadans
CACTGTCAGTGACAACCAAATTTCCCTGTGGCGAAATCAACACGCGCCACAAAAATATTCATGTGAGACGTTTTGCAATTTCTTGCAGAGAAAATCGTGTGGATACCATTTGCGAAATCACTCTATTGTCCGAACAATTTCTAATAGATACATCACCAGCTATAATTTTAATTATTACAGCGTTACGTTCATCTGCTCAAATGGTTTCTTATGCATTAACAATTCAGATCAGGATCACAGGACTATTTTTCCTGTACCCATATACAAGCAAACATACAATGGTGTATTGAAAATTTGAAGTGTCGCTTGAATTTATATTTCGCTGGGTTGTGTACTCAATTGAAATATGTGCGCGAAAAGGCGCTACTGTTCGGAATCTGCAATGAAACCGCAGCGTCGCGACGAAAGCTATTCAAGAACAAGGCGGCCGGGGCAAAATGAAGAAGTACTTCCACTTTAAGCTCTCCCCTTCCAAGCAGAAGTACGCGGCCGAAAAGGAAGCACTCCAGAGCGCCCTCGAGGACATCGAGAACAAGAAGCATCGACTCTTTCAGGAGAGGATTTACAATGATGGCCTCAATCACAACTTCGACGATGAGCTCTCCTTGACAGACTCCACGACAGCTTTTAGCATAGGCCAAGCTGACGATAAGTTTCGCTATCGTCAGCTCAAGACCAGGCCGTTGACGTCAAACTCAAAGCCCTCAACTCTTTCTTTTCCACGACCAAGCACTGTGAACGACTCAAACGTCATGAAAAGCGAAAAGGACACTGTTGCTACTGAATTCTACGCTTCTAAGTCGTCCATACCGTCTGCGATTGCCAGTGAAACCTTTGAAGATGTGACGAATTCTCGGACAAGTGCATTCGACTCTCTCAAGCGCCGTGTCCCCGACACAATCGAATGGCTTGAGAAGGATATTATGCTGCACGATGACAAACTCGGTTACATTCGGCTTGGAATAATTGAAGTGTACAGGGGAAGTACCTTAAGCGAGACACGAAAGATCATCACCCAATTCGTTCAAACCTCCCCCAAGAACTACACTTTTTGCCACTGCGACGACGAGTCGGAGATTGAAGGCCTGCGAGAGAGCACAACTCTCGTGTCGGAATTGTACGAAGGACCTATCCGCATTAAATCCAACACTGTGGCTAAGGCGAAAGAAGACAAGTTGAAACGGCTCTTGGTGAAGGACCGTCAGCAAGCCGCCTTCCAGCAATTTGTTGGCCGCCAGCATCAAGAACCCAAGCACGCGGTTGCACCCCAACGTGTTGCCGAAGTGAAGGCTACATCGTCACCAATATTAGGTCACATTCCACGGCATGTTGTCGAAGGACCTTCACATTTCTCTCCTCCGCACAAGCGCACAATCTATGAAATTGAGACTAAGATTAGTGGCCACGATTGCAAGATCAAGTTTCAATTTTATCCCAAGCAAGAGCGCATCGTCATTCGTGCGAAAGCGATCCATGATGAGACCCTGTCGACTACGACCACAATGGAGGAAGTCGAATTCCGCAAGCTGATCGGAGCGACGGAAGATGTTGCATTGCTTGGTACAGAGACCTGCCCTGACCTTCTTTTTACAACCACTTTGGTAGAATTCACTATAAACGATGGCAACGCAAAAGCCGTTGTTGAGACATTAAAGCTAGAGCGTCCAATCACCCATGAGTCGGAGGACAACTTCATAGGGCGATTGAAAAAGTTCGTGCGTGTGCCAAACATGAAGTTTCGGCGACCCAAGGAGCATGAAAAGGTTGAAGTGCCAGTCGTCAGCACATCGGAGAATAGAGTTGACATCGTGGCGCCAAAACAAAACAAGGCGGAGCGCATGCAGATACTAAATTCAGTTCCAACAACCGTGAAAGGAGCCAAGGCGACGGTGTCAGTTTTGTCCTCTCATCTGGTTGATTCGTCCACGCCAGTTGTGGCAAAGATTGAGTCTGAGTTGAAAAGGAAACGGGCGTTAGCTTCCCATTACAACGACAAGGAAGGAGAAACACACGATAACTCCCCTAAAATCGCAAAACAACTACGTCAACCTCACGCGCTAAAGGAGGCTACGTTCCAAGTGCACAAAAGGAGAAAAGTGGGGACTCTCAACAACGAAGCGTCGACTCTAGAGATCCCTGCGCTGATCGTTCAATCCGCAGACAACGATCATCGACGCCTCCGAGAAAGCTTGGAAATTGCCGCCAAGAAAGCAAGCCATGTCGCCCAAGACGAAGACGAAGATTCACCTCCCCCAACAAATCAAATGCATGAAGCCGTGACGAAGTTGAAAGATTTGAGTAGTGTCGACAATGCGATGAAGAAGCTACGAGCATTCGTTCACAGCGGTGCTGCTATCCACATGTATCACCTTGAAAACCGAAAAGATGAAATCGACAAGTTGTATGCACCGCGGTCGAAATCTGTCTCGATTGCACGACATTGCATTGTGGTGGCGTTTCTCAAGTATATCCGCGAGTCCACGTTGCCACTAGTACCCCACCCGTATGAGTACGGCATCGACATGTTCGATGCAGCGAACTCGTCATTCCACGAGCTCTTGCTTGCTGTGGACGAGGAATTGAGTGTTTGTGATTCTGGCAAGTTGCGCGACATTCAACACGACATTCGAAAGTGCATATTGGACGACGTTGGTGCACTTGTCAGCTTGATCGACAAGAAGGGTGGTGTTACCGAAGCCGAGTTGGAGACGATCGGTCAACTCGAAGCCAAGTTGGCGATTGTATGCCATATATCTCAGTGGTTTCGTCCGACTCAAATTCGTTCCACGATCTTCGAAGGCACGTTCCCAGCTCTCACGAAGCGCGAGACGATGGAAATATACAAGCTTACGTTCGTCCCGGCCAAGGAAAAGCCGTTCTTGCCACAGTTCATCAAGAACCAGGCCAATCTAGAGACCGAATTCAAGGATTTGTTGGAGCTGCTGTACATTTTGATATTTTCTTTCTACAACAGCTCGAGGTCGACCGACAAAAAGCTGCGATATTTTACTTTACTTGCGCCAACCCAAGCTGAACGGGTGCAGACCGTGCTCCAAGCGATCGAAGAGCGACAAGGAAAGCTTCTCGACATCCAGTTAGCCTTCAGTGACGTCACGTCCGATCTGTTGATGAAGCGCGTGCGGTTGCTTCTTCAATGCATTCCCCGCGCGAAGGTGTTGGTCAAAGACAGATCATGCAAGCTCCCATCGTTTCTGGCCAATTTAGCAACCTTTATGACTGGGTCGCACGCGTTGTTTCAACTGAAGCTGGTGACTGCACTGGCGTCGAATAACAACATCCACAATGCCCAATCCCTGCGGTTTATCATGGAAATGGTCAAATCTCATGCTCTTGACACCGTCAACGTTCCAAATTCGTTGGCGAATTACCTGGAAGAGGCACTTGGGCCACGTTTAGGGTTGGATAAGATCAACATTGAACGCGTAAAGGCAAAGCACGACAGGTTGACGTTGTCCGGAGAGCTGTGTGCATCCGTGTGGAAGCAATCGAATACTATGGCTGCCAAAGCGACCACGTTATGGAAGGCTCGCTGGGATAGCAAGTCCAATGTAACATCCGACGGCCTCGACCGCTACCTTTTCAAGGCCGAGAGCGAATGCATTAGCGAATTTATCGTCTTGTTACCAACCCCCGAGCCAGTCCAACAAGATGATGCCTGGCTGGATGAACTTGACGTGTCCCAGCGGCTGCATGCCGAGCTTGAAGAACATGTCAAGCACGTTGCCACAGTTTGGACGAATATGCTTGACCACAAGAAAAAAGACTCATTTAACCACCGAGCAGCGTTTGGTCTAAACCTGCGCCGGTTTGAGTTTCTTACAAGCAATCTGCTGTCGTCGGCGAACCTAGCGTTCTTTTTGTCTCATCCTGCTGTTAGGCACGTTGCCGTGGGATATGCCGTAGCCCACAAAGTACTGCGTGTTCAAATTCGTTTCTATGGACCAATTCTGGCCCCAACAACCCAGACAAGTCGAATTCACGCCCACGAACCAAACGCGTTCAATGACTTGTTGCAGCAAATAGCCGAATCGGACGGCGAGCATGTCAGTGTTTTCATTTTGCAGAGAGGGATTCATTTTATCATGGAAAATCTTTTGGATGTCCGTCAAGTGGCATGGGGATCACTGGCGTTGGGTGGGCCCTTTTACGATCTGCTCATTGAAGACAGATTGCTCGCACGTTTCTCGGAAGCTATTATGAAGAAAGCCATGACAAAATTGCTCATTACCATTGCCGACAACACGTCCCTTCTATCCCACGACTTGCTGCAACTTCTCATGGACACAATTTCTCGCGCAAACAATTGTTGTGGCGAAGACGACCCAGTCATGTCATTGATTTGCTTTTTTGGGACAGCAGCGTTGCGACTTTTCCAGATCATTCTCAAAGTGACTGTGGCTACAACTTCGACGACAAGTGTTCTGGAGATGACCTCGATGGGGCAACCTGTCGAACTCGAACACTTGAACCAAAAGCAGGTATGACCCTTTGTTGTTCGTGGAGTATATAAAATGAACTTCTGAGCAGAAAAACTTTGTGGCGTGCAAAGGAATGGTCTTGCTGGATGCAGCAATGACAGCGCCTTCATTTTCCCGGACAGGAATTCTCATGGACGACACTCCGACGTATCAAATTTGCCACAAATTGATCATCGATCTGCTTCTCACGCACGAATTTTCGAAGCGACCGCGAGCTCTTATTGTGCACCATAAATTCTGGCTCGTTCATTTCATCGCTGACGTGCGTGCTGAAAAGTTGGATGCATACGTGAACATGGCACTTCAATCTTTTTCAGATGTGCTCCAAGGGTTTTCAGACTCATTTGCGTTCTCAACATCGATCGTTTGCGACTGCGGATGTGGCATATCCGTGTTATGGTGAGCGAAAAAAGATGTAATGGGCATTACTAAGCTTCTCGTGTAGGAACATCGACATGTATGAAAGCGTGCTAAAAGTGTATTTGGATTTGATTCAAACCCGGTCGGGAAGTCGTTGGGCCCAAGAAAAGAATATGACTGGAATCTTGTCTCTTTTGAAGATGTTAAACACGTCCTATGTGAAAGCAATGCCTCCCCAATCGATTACAAAGACAACAATTCTCCGGACCATTTACGCTCTTGCCCAAAAGATCAAGCTGGCCGACAATCTGGTCAAGTTTTTTGAAGTTGTGCCAGCGGAAATCATTGCGTTTTTCAACTTGAACAGTACACCAAGTCTTGAGATCGAGATATTCCGCCTCTTCGCTATGATACTCCACTTCGGCCTCCAACGAAAGGTTCCGCAATTGTCCATCGCAGTATACGCTACGAATGTCGTGGAAATCGCATCACTCGTGGTGGGGACACTCAACCCGCACGTGATGGACATCATTCCGCCTCTGTGGTCAGATGTCGATTTGTCCGACATTACTTTCAAGAGCTCACATACACTACGTTTGATTGCAGCCGAACACGAGCAAAGCCTGGTGGACGAATCTCGCAACGGAACCCCTAGTTTGCTCGTGCTTTTTGTGACCCTCATTGACGCCAGGTTCGACAAGTCGATTCAAATTTTACACTTTCCGGCGATCATTGGCCTATGTTGCATGCTGTACGACAAAGACATCGCAGAGATCTGCATCAAGGAAAACGTCCTTGTTCGGCTCCTTGATGTGCATGAATGCAGCACGACCTTATATATTTCGACAAAGCAGCAATACTGCATCTGGGCCGTGAGTCTCCTGTGCTCTCATGTAGTACACAATTCGAGTTTGAGTCCTTATCTTACAAGCCAAACCCTCAAACGCATCCTCCAGCACTCCTACAGTAGCCTCGGGATGATTAATCGAAGTCGATCAACCCGGCTGGACCACTACGTGCAACAAATCAACAAGAACGGGTTCATTGGGCCAGTGGAACCACCAAGGGAACAAGTCTCGATGGTCGGCAAGAAAAAGGAGATCGGCAACGATACCCAAAATCTGATGTCGAGCTTGAATTTACAGCTCAAGATGCTGTTCGACAGCAACGATTTCAATACGTTGCGTCGAGGGTCGTCCTTCCACACGCTGAACAAAGTGACGAAAGGCGACAGATTGCTCGAGTGGGAAGAAAACCTTGAGACTGCCGTGAGCGACCGCGACGACCGGACTTCCACGTTGTACTTTATTCTCATGAACGCCGTGTCATGCATGACGACCAACTTGATCCAAATTAAAGGTTCCGACGAAATCAAGGTCATTTGTCGATCCATTGTGGTATGCGCGATGGCAATTAGCACAGGATACCGATGATGGAATGAGTAGGGGTATTTCATTGCGGAAGAGCTCAACCCCCCCGAGTACTTTGTTGCCACGTATTGCTTTGCCCTGCGGAACATAGTGTTTGCTGTGTGTCGACAATCCAACTTGAATGAGCTCTGGGAGAAGCAAACGCTCAATGTATTTCTGAAAAAACTGTTCGGGTTCATTCAGCAAAAGAGAGTATCGACGACGGGTGTCTGTGTCGGTCAAGAATTTTCTGTAGAGTTACTGTGGGGGCTCCTCATGATCACCAAAGGAAAGGAAACGTGGTTTCTCTACGGCGACGAGGTTGCAGTGCCGATGCAAGCGACCCCGCTCGTCGCGTACTCGTCGCCAACGCCGGAAATTTCAGCAAAGTCAACACCACAACCACTTGATCGAGTAAAGCTAAAGACACTCGTGGAATGTGCCGGCAGCCAAGATTTAGTTGTGGCCGAGTATGCTTGCGCGTCGCTTGCGATTTTGATGCAAAACCACGAAACGGCCCTCTACTTCATGACGGAGTTTGGTTTCAGTCGAGCTCTGATGCTTGTTCAGCAGTTTCGAAACAAGAGTCAGCCCAAGTCCCCGCAGTACCGAAAAGCCAACCCGTTGGTCCTGCCTCGAATTGATCTTGAAGGAAAGTGGTATTCCCGAGAGTTGTACGGGTCACATTCTATGTATGACGAAGGGCTTCGACTGAATCGTGAGGGTCGAGCATTTGTCCAGTTGGTACGGTTTGTCGCAAATTCCATTCGGATTGTGTCGAAAGATATCACAATTTCGAACGACTATATCACAACATCTGAGGTACGAACTGTTACCGTGGTTTTCGTCAACTCAATGCTGCATGGAGTAGAAAGTGATTAAAGACACATTTGTTTTGTTGCTCCACCGAGCCTCCGAGCCTTTTGTTCTTGTCGAAGTCTTGCGTGGCTTGCGAAGTCTGATCAAATTGAGCTCGACCACCAATTTCGACTGCTACTTCAACCGCTCTGATTTCGACCATTTACGCAACATGTGCTTTGACTCATCGTACACTCCACCTGTTCAAGCCATGGCGTTGAAGTGCTCACGGTTGCTCTTGAGCAAATATACGACGACCATTCCGTTATGTCGGATGATGTTTGACGAGCGTGGTAAAGTCGTCACTCTGCTTGATCATTCAAATCTCAGAGTCAGAGTGCAGGTACATCACCACAAGGTTGACTCACACGTTAATCCAACGAACTAGGCCATCCATTTGATGCTTGAAATCGCTATGACGTACATTAACCCAGTGCAAATGCGGTTAATTGCTGACGATTTCAACACGCCTACAGCAAAAAATGCGTTAAGCGCAATGCTGAATGAATTTAGCATAGTCTTGCAAGACCCGAAACGGAAGGAGGCGGGTCAAGGTTTGATGGACATTCTCATTCGCTTGATCATCCAACTGGATTTGTTGAGTTTTGTCAACGACGATTGCATAATCGATGCAATTTGCAACATGATCCATGCAGTCACTGGCGAAGCTCAATTGCATGGTCAAGACCATCATGTCGAAGAGTATGCGAGGAAGCCTTTGCGGCCGATGGTATGGCACAACTTTCTGTACATTTCCCTTAAGTATGAGCTGTGTGTGGTTGTAGTTGTGCACATCACTGGCCAAAGTTATTTGCAAGGGTGGCAACGCAAAGTGGTTTCTCAAAGCTGAGCGGCTGGATGCGCTCGTAGCGGTACTGGGTCAAGACTCGACGTTGACAGAATTGATAGACTTGGTGTGCATTTTGTTCACGATTTGCAAAGAAGAGTCGGCGATTGCACTATACTTGGGAAAGCACTCGTCGCATGCGATTCTGCATATCTGCCACGTTCTGGGAGGCTTTTACGAGTTGCAAATGGTCAATTGTGTTGAGAGCGAAAAGGGAAGCATCGACATTGATGAACAGTCGCCACGAGCCCCCACCGTTGAAAACCAACATGACGTCTCTCAGGAAATCGACGGAGCCATCGCATCGCTGGAGGTCGGGATGCTCAAGAAATTCCGAACTATGAAGAAGCGACTTCTCCTGAAAGTCTACTTTCAAAAGACTGAAGAGCTCAAGATCTCGCGCCACATGTACAAGATCTACAAATACGTACGTGTTGGTACTGTTGAAACAGTACATAATCCGGCGTCACTTTGATAGTGCCTGCTCTTGCTCAACGTTATATTTGAAGCACACAATTGCGGATACACCGAAGTGTATGGATGTACCTGTAAAACCAAGGATGGATGTTACATGTGCACTCCGTCCGACCTGCTCCGCAAGGTTAGAGTCCACTATAGACAAGATCGATGTCATCACGATCATACTTATAGGCAAACGGAGGTGAAACCCTTCGCTGGCTGTTGCTGTCCAAACGAATTCGAGCAGCGAAGGGAATCATGTACAACAGCGTTCCCGATCGTGAGGCCAATTGCATTGTGTTCAACGTCCTCCGAATTCTTAAGGCGGCGTGCTTTAACCATTTATTCCGCCAGCAACTTCTGGATGCAACGTCCACAAAAAAACTGTCCTGTCAAGGATCTGCAATGCTACTAAAGCTTCGAGATATCTGCGGCGACACCAACAATCCATTTGTTACCAAGAAGAAGGGGTGTATCATTGACGCTGTTGTGGTCGTGGGTCAGCTGTGTTCGGAGGACGGCGTGCGAGAATTCATGGGGGTGACAGCAGACATTTCAACTCATTTGTTTTCAATCATCAACGACAGGTATTGACGACTTGTCTGGCCAAAGTGTCAAAATTTTGATGGCTAGGATTCAAGTGCAAGTGCCATGCATGCTCCGTGCGTGCTTGTTTGCGCTGTGTCGCGTCGCGGGCAGTGAGGCGGTGGTCTCGTCTAAACACTTCAAGCGAACCATTCGGCTCACATGCAGTTTGCTCACGATGGAAAGCGTGGTATCTGACAAAGTGTGCTTCAACAACATTATGCTGTTCTGCCGCAACATCATAGCGTTTGGAAAACAAGACGTGCCTTTGATTCACGAATACTTGACGGGACCAATTTTGGCCTTACTGGGCAGAACGATGCAGTTGACAACGGAGGATGGTGACGAATTCATCGAGTCAAATTTGAGGCTGGTCGGGGTTGACACTCTGTGCTATCTGCTTTTCAACACTAGCATAGCACTTCGGCACGCTTTGACAGAGGAGCAGGGACGACTAAAACCGCACGATTTGAAGCCACCAGAACCAAAACGGCGAAACACTCGAAAACTCACCACAGCAACAACAGGACACACCTTTCCCGTCGACACCACACAAGAGCAGACCGTTTTTGCAAAAATGGGAAAAATATGGCAACTTCACCTTCAAAACATGAACGCTGACGAGCTATCAAATTTGGGGAGTTTGGACGACAAGCTTATTCACGTGTACTATGCGTTGTATGGGGCCAAGAACGAGACTCAACTTTTCTTGGACATCCTCAAGATTCATGCGTGCTCCAAGACGACGCAACCCGACCATCGACGAGAAAGCCTCGCGCATACCACAGAACTTACTCCCGTCGGACCAAAGGGACCAGATCCGTTGCCTCTATTCTTCTTGTTGGAGCACTCAACTCCAGCTGATTTGCGGAATTTCACATTTGCCGGTGCAAATCACGTTCCAGGCTCGCCGTTGTCGTGGAAAGTGCTGCGAAAACTGATGGCGACTATCAAGCTCAAGGGAGATCTCGAAATTTCGCAGTCACACTTGCTGGCAGTGTTGGAGCTGCTGGCGGTGTGTCAGCCCGACGGGTTGAGAAACCTGTCGAGATCATCTCATTGGTGGCTGATCGAACTCGAGTCCGAGTTCATTCGATTTGTCCACGACATCGTTCACCAAAACCAGTTCCTGCAGGCGAGTGGAGACACGTTAAATCTATCGTACAAGACTGCCTTGCGGTACTTTCATTCGGCATTTGCACACGAAAAGGCATCCGACTCATTTTCCAAACATTTTCGGGGGTTTGTCATCTTGCATGCCTATTCCAATCACACCCCGACAATGCAAAAGCTTGCCCAAATGATGGCCAATGTGCCAGAAATTGCACCTGAAAGCGCCAACGAAGGCGTGATGGACGAAAATGCAATTCCAGCGTTGGTCACAGAGTGCCTAAGCGGGATGCGTCTGGGCAAGCGAAGAGTCACCTGGAAAAAAAGGGATCATGGCAAGCAGCCCTTCTCTATGACGTACTACGTGACCGAAGTGTCGCATTCAAAGGTCCTTCCATATTCGTTGGGAGTGCTCAAGGCTCTCAATGATCACGACGCAAGGTTCTTGAGCTGGTTCTTGAAGCTTGATGGGTTGGATATCCTTGTCGAGATTTTGGACCTCGAGTTGGAGTACGAGTGTGCCGCAGTGATTCCATCGCGACTATACGTGCTACTCACCACTTTGCAGTTGCTGAAGGACAGTATCTTGTTGCATCCTGACACTATGGATGTCCTTGCAGCAAATCCACGCATATTTTTGAGATTGTTCGACTTGACATCCCACGTCAAGACGCAAGTAAAGCAGATTGCGATGGCTCTCATCGCTGAATTGACAAGCACGCCCTGGATTTGTCAAGGCGTGTATTCCATGCAAGTGTTTGAAGAACTCCCGGTTTTTGGCAATGCCGATAGTACTGTGCTTGAGCAAAAGCTGAAACAACTCAAAGCAATCTTTGGAGCGACTGTTATAGAGAGTGATGGCGGACATTTGTTCGTCGACACCAACACCATGATCGACGTCAAAAAGTATGCGCAGCTATCAAACGTGCGCTTCTTTCGCATGCTGAAGCCAGTCACGTTGGTGAAGCTGACCAAAGCGCTTGATTCATGGCCTTCGTTCGACTCGAAGAACTTTATGGTGTGCCACGATGGTCGAGCTGCGACGATGCCGTTGTGGTTGGTTGAGCAGTATGTAAGCGATGACATCATCATCAACTCAAACAATGCGAGCTACAAGCGCGCCAAGGTGCTGGATGTCGTGTCTCGTATGGGCGCCAAACTTGCCACGACGTGCAACATGGCGACGGACAAAGGACACAGATTGACTCGAGACGACTACATGTCATCCGTCGACGCCAAGGAGCGGAAACTAGTTGCGAACTCGATTTGGAAAACCATCAACGCGTGTATTGGGACCAACGAGCACCGATGTCGATTACGATTCACACAGCAGATTTTTCGCATCCTGATTGAAGACCAAGCTCGTTTGTTGCGCACAAAACGTCAAAGTAGCGCTAGCTCGAGCTTGCTAGTGCCACATCACGTGTCCCTGGAACTTTTTGGGTTCTTGCGGAAGTGTTCGTTGTTACGTTCCCTGGACATGGAGCAAATTGGCGCCATGTGCCGACGTATCCCAATGCCGCAGGCGTTCTCTCCGGTCACAATGACCGATTTGATCGTGGTCTGTCGGGGAACTGTAACCGTGTCCTATAAACCAACTATGTTTTCTTTTCAGCTGGCCAAGTCAGTCCAGTGGAAGCGATCGTTTGGGCGTGGCGAAATCGTATGGTGTCCGAAGTGGATATCCACAGACACTCGCATTGAAGGGTTTGATCACAGCCGGTATCAGGTGCATGCGTCACCTAACACCACTGCCTACGTTTGGACTTACGACCTACATCGACGCGCCTTCTCAAGCGATACGTTGACAAAGCTGTCAGCCGACATTTCAAAGCTGTTCGACGCGATTGAGAGTGGAGACCGCCATCTTGTTTGGACAAAAGAAATGTCGATGTTTGCATATGAAGAGTCCCAATTGCGGTTGCTCCAAGTTCACAGTTTATGCGTTCTCGGTCACTTGTCGCAAGTTCCTGAAATGGCCTTGATTTTGGTCAAAGATAGTCAATTGATCAACTTTATTGTTATGATGGCACTATCGTCGTTGGACGACAAGGTTGTCATCGCTGCATTCCAAACTCTTCGACGGTTCTGCAACGACCCAAGTATTGCCCAAGAGCTAATGAACATCAAGCTTGACATCTTTCAAGGCCACTCGGTTCTCCATGGTATCCTCAATGCAATTGACATTTGGAGTACATCTGGTCAACTCACGAGTGAAGTCATTGTACTCTTGCGTCAAGTGTACAAGTTGGTTCCAGGTGCAGCGGTGTCGATTCCGTCGACTTGGAAAGTCCGCCATCACGAATTTTTCCACCAATGTTTAGTCGCGCCGGACAAGGAATTGCATCGACACTTGACTGCGATGGTGTGTGAAGTTCTTCGGCAATCTCCGTCCATTGTGAAAAACTTCACTGACGCTGGGTTGCACGTGGGGTTCGCACGCTTATTGAATTCGTGCGATGGCGGGTTGCTGTGTGACGTGCTCCACTTGATGTTATTGTTCTGCCTCGATGAACCAACTCGGCGGATGCTTTGGGCAGAACGAACGTTTCACCGTGGCATCAAGCCGGTGCTTTGCAAGATGTCCGTGGAACTCGAGGAAGCGATCAACCTTGACCGCGACAAAATTTACTGCGACTTTTTCAATCTCTTGCTAGATGCTGAGAGAGACCAGGTGTACAGCCGAGCATACCGGCACTTCTTCGGTTCCAACACAACCTTGGTCTCAACGTTGACCCATCGCATTCTCAAGGTGGAGCTGTCTCCCGATCACCAATTTGAGCTTGCCATGTGTATGGAGTGTTTGTGGCGACTATGTTATGAGCACGAAGGAAATGCAAAACAAGTTGCAAGAAGCTGCGACGAAACTGACATCATCGACGTGCTCGGAAACTTTTTTGAACGGTCCCACAGACACACCGAGTTTCAAATTGCTGTGCTCCTGCTCATTCGATCGCTGTGCACTGACCCGTTGTTTGCCACGAAATTGTGTGTAGTCGGTTTGCAGCAACAATTGTTGGAGTTCGTGTTGTCGCCTCCTGCCAATTTGGAAGCGTCTATACCAAGGACGTGCGCTGCATTGCATGCTCTTGGCTCGGCCTTTTTGCATTCGACTTTTGCCCGAAAGGCGCTGACCATTGAACACATTTTACCATGCATTGGCTTGCTATCACATTCATCTGCCAAGCCAGAAATGCTTTGTGGTGTTCAACAGTTACTTCGGTTTGCCTGCATGGAGCCGCCCGTCCGGCAGCTAGTCTGGGATCATCACGCTTCATCCTCTGCGCTAGGATGGAAACCATGGATGAACACGATCGAACAGTCCAGCAAAATGTACTTGAAGACTTGTGAAGTCGCCCACCGTCAGATCGAGCTGCATACACTGGGTCTAATAGCTGAACTCTGTGAGGTTGAGGACATTGCACGATCGTTTTGCACTTACGACGGCGGTGCACTACCTCGCTCCATGTTCGACTTGGCCGTGTCGCATGCATCCAGCAAAGTTGTGCATCAAATCTTGCGAATTTTGGTCACAGTTGCCGAATTCATGCACGCGTGGGCAGACCCCCATTTCGAGTTTGCCAAAGCTTTTGAAAATCGCTGTGTGATGCGGTTGAAGAATACTCTTGGCAACCATGATTCCAACGCCATGGTCGTGCGATTTCTGTGGCTCTGGGAAATGAATTCGTCGCATCCGATGTCCAGCACGCTCTTTGGGAACAATGGGCATCGCGTTTATTCAAATGTTGCCGAAGTCATATGCAAGCGTGGCGTATCCGACATTGAGCGTACCATGTTCATGGGGTACATGCGTTTTCAGCTGGATCAAGTCGCTGCGTTAAATTGTGGCAGCACTTTGGATGTGCGCTTTGCCAACACCGTTTCAGGTCACGTTTGTTCTTCTTTGCGGCATTTTGCACCAGACATGCCGTTTCCAGCCCTTCGATTTGCGCCGGACAATGTCATGAGCTATTTTTCGTGGTCTCGCGATCGCCAATTCATTCCACACGTTCAAAACTGGCTGCTAATGGAAGTAGCTCTCACAACATTACGAATAATGGGGTCTGGACAACTCCAAGCATCCACTTCATTTCGACATCTGGTTGAGATTGCCATTGCTCATTCAATTGAATTTATCCAATCCTTGGACTCGCCAACATCAACGTCTACCTCCAAGCAAATTCTTTTGGCTGCGTTCGGTCTGTTGGCTCATTCGAAAAGTCACGCGCGTTGCCAAAGTGTACTCTTGTTTAGAAAAATTGAGTTACTTCTCGTCGACGCTGAACTCAGTCTGGTCATCGCAGTAAGTGGTAGTCGGATTATGCCAGTATCTAATACCGCCGTAGGTACTTACGAGTCTCCAATCACTTCTTGGTCACAATCCGACATTGTGCTTTTGGCTGTCGAAAACAAACCTGAACTTTGTTGAACGGGTCATCGATATCCTCAACATGAACACAGACAAAAGCGTCGAGGCCGCTGGGCTATCCGTGATGCAGGTGTTGGTTGCGCGGTGTTATCGATTCGCAGTGAAAGCCATCAGGATGGATGTACCCTTCCTTTGCATTCGACGAAGCATGTTAGAGTCTTCTCAGAGCACATTACTTTGGCTGCGGCTTTTGGAACACCTCGTGGCTATATGTGGGACAACGCATGCATTCGAAAAAGTCGACACTGCGATAAGAGCCGAGTTCTGTCAATTCTTGGTGTCTAGGGCTGCCATGGAAAACTTCAATCTCCACTCCAATTGGTCTAGCTGGGTTGCTTCAATTGCGATGCTTGCCGGCGCAGTCGTGGTGCACGAACAACTGGTGATGCATTGGACCTCCACTGGCAGCTTTTTTGTTTCATCTCTCCTGAAAGCAATTCTTGGCAAGCCCGATGAAGACGGAGATCGTGCAAAAAAGTGCTATTCACTCCTCATGACATTGCTTGAATCTCGACACAAACCGTTGGTTCAGCACATTGTGAACATGCACTCAGATCTGGAGGAAGTTGTAAAGTGCGCTTTTTCGTTTCGACCGAGTCCGTCCAAGCTGCACGCGGTCCAAGTGACTTTGGTCTGCAGCGTTCTCAATCATTTGGCCATGGACATCCATGCGACGATGCTCTTTGCCAATATATCCGAGTACTTCAGTCAATACGATTCGTTTCCACCTAGTTGCCGTCACGTTTGCTTTGAGATTTTAACATCAACCCTTGCTGCCAAGTTGCCGCACCGGCACCCCAAAACACCTTTGTTGCGCGATGTACTTGCCACGTTGGCGTGGGGTAAAGTCGTCAAGGATGTCTTGAACGGCATTCGCTCGAGTTCCTATCACGTTCAGCTGTCCAGTCTTCGCTTGTTGGATGCGCTATTAACGTACTCGACCCAATGTACGCTACGAGAGCTTGACGTCATGGAGATCAGTGTTCTCCAAGCCACGTTGTCGGAAATTCTCGACGGGTTTACCAACAATACGTGCGTGGATACCCGATTGGAAGAAGTGTGTCGATCGTCAGCCTCGTCCATCGCAAACTGTAGCACAGCATTCGATGTGCCGTTTGACGTCCCGTTGCGCCAATGTCGGCGTGCTGTGTACGCAAAACCAAGTCGCGCCAAAGAAACTGTGAACGAGAATGAAGCCAATTTGTATCAAAACCACGGGGCTGTCTATTTCTTTGCGCTCAAGTGCATCCAAGTGCTCGACATGGACGCCAAGTCCATCACTGTGCACAACATATCACCGATGACGTCGAATTTCGACTGGGGATGCAGCTTCGTCGTGTATAGAACGGTCAACGCAGATATGTTTGACGCCGATTCCGTTCACGCCATGTTGCTTCTCCTATACAGTGGCATCTTGCACTCGGGTGGTGGAAATGGAAATAGCGATGTCGTGGCGAATGATCCATTCATGCACTGCTTGTTGCGCTTTGCTGGAAGTCATGCCTACCTCCAGCTGAGACAAATGGTACATACACTCGATTTCGTGTAGGAGAACTCATTCCCCCGTAGGCCACAGCGTTGTTCTGGAAACTGTTGCATTGCGCCGATGCATCCATCGTGAGTGCGATATGCACTTTGGTGTCGCAGTTCAAATTTTGCCTCCTACGAAACTTGCACGAAAATCTCACTCTTGTAGAACCCCTCATCGGGGCTACGTTGACGGCCAAGGACGCGTGGAAAGACCTGCTGTTGACCACGTGTGGCCTCTTGTGTGAATTTTGTGTCGACGCTGCCATGAGCGCTTCGATTGCATCGCGCAATTATATTCGTGACATTCTCGCCCTCCTGCAAGCCGATCGCCCGAATCAACTGAATGCGATGAACATTCAGTTTCTCACCATGATTGAGCGGATGATTCAGTCGGGCTTCACGAGTCTGCATTTGAACAACCGTGGGCTACTGCCGCACTGCTTGCAATGCTTGGCTCTGGACAATTCCGAGGCCCTTCGCAGTCAAGCTGTGTACGTGTTGTACCTGTTCTGCCAAGAAATGACCGGGTTGGACTTGCTGAAGACGACTGTGTTCCCCCATGTGGCCAACCCATCCACCCATGCCAGCAAAGTTGCTGCCGACGAAAGCACAAACAATGAGCTGCAGGCTGGTATTCACATGTATGCTCTCTCTGAAAGCTTGAAATGCAATCAACCTCGCCCGCAACGTGCGGCCATGTACCTCGTGTGTGAACTCTGCGCCGATCCACACCACGCAGCCGCTCTTCGAATGTGTCGCCAATCGTCGTCCTCTCTCATCAACTTGGTTGCTCACGTCCTGGCAGCGACGTTGGGCACAACCCACCGCAATCGCGTTCAGTTTCGTGGCGTCGTTGACGTATCCGAGACTGACGCGCGATTCACCTTCGTGACAGGATGCTATGCGCTCCAATGTCTCCAACGTTTAGATGTTTTTGCCGACGTGTTCAGCGATGTTGTGTGTGGAAACAAAGTGATGGTGCAGCTCTTTGCTGCCTTGGGATGGGCCAACTCGGAGGTACTCGCAACATGCCGAAACCCTCGCTTTGATGTCGAACTAGGTGTGCCGGCCTGCTGTTGCATTGTTGTGTGGAATCTACCAGTATGCTCTGAAATCTAAGGTCGAACAGAAGTCCCAATTCGGACCCAAGGAAAACTCGTCGGACGAAGGAATTGATTTGGCCATTCTAACGGGCCAAAGTCGAGACCACCTGTTGAATCGGATGAAGTGTTTTCGGCATAAAGTGGCCACGCAAATACCAAGCTATATCAAGCTCCTGGCAGACTGGGTGTCGTGGTTCTGCGCCCACAGACCGCTATCGCATGCTGACGTGTTGTCTTCGATACTCGAATTGATCTCGACAAGCGTGCAGTTGTTTTTCCCGACAATCTACTTTCCCATCCACGCCACGACCCGCGTCCACCACCAAACGCTTCTTGAGAATGTTTTTGACATTGCCTTTGGTCAACACGATCATGTACTGGGAGAAGCCGCCGCGTCCGTTCACATGGAAGCTCTGGGCGTGTTAGCAAATCTGTGCAATCACACAGAGTATGCATGCGCTCGCTTCGAAAGTCCCAGTGCCATGAAAATGTTGCTCGACTGTACGGAGAGGTCAACTGGACGATTACAGCGTGTTGCCGGACAACTGCTTCAAGCAGTGACAAAACATCAATCGGTCAAGGAGTGCATCTATTCGAACAAGCTCATGAGCTTCATGTCGTGGATCAATCTGCCAAACTTCGACCCGATCCTTGGAAATTTGCTGCATGCTGTCAAGAACCTCATCGAAAAACCCACAACACCGTCCCCTCATTACGACGCAACTACCATTGCTACCTTGTTGCTCAAAGCAACTCCGACCCAATGCCAAAATCTTCCTCCAGCTACGAATTTCCGTCGCATGCAACTTCGACTGAGCGTGAAATATCTCAATGCGAACACGATCGTGATGAACCCTACTTTCACCGCCAGAATCGACCACGACGACAACGTGACGATACTGCGCCGTGTGTACGTGCCAAGCTCGCTTCATGTTGAGCTGTCTTGGCTGCATTCAATAGACGTCCGAAACATCACCGTCCACCTCGAATTGTCGTCTCCAGGTCATGATACGATATTCGTCCACCATGCTTGTGGGTTTGACACCCCCACGACGTTCTCCGGTCATGATTCCGCGTACTCGATCGAAGGTCACGTGTCCGACGTGAGTGCAACCGATTTGCAGAGTCTTACTGGTCCGCTCGGTGAAGTGCTCAAGTTCTGCGTCCAAGAAAAGAAATTGCCCGAGCTGGGTCTCCTTTCTGCGCTTATTGGCGAATTGTGCAAGCATGACGAAGTCTTTTGCAACGTCGACTTGAACTTATGGTGCTTCATCGCGTATTTACTCCAGAACGGTTCAGCGACGGGTGGCAATAGCCAAGGGATGCAGTGTCTGAAGGCGATAGCTGCCACGGCCAGCGCGCAACACAAGCATCTGAAAACGTTTGTGTCGCACGTCATGTTCATGATTCAGTTGTTGGACATATACGGGATGTCGTCGTCCAAGATCCAATTACCAGACGACCGAAGTGGACACCACATTGGCCATCCGCACTGCATGCGAAACAAGGAGTCCATTCTCTTTATGGTGGCTGTCGCGGACATGGTGGCCAGCTACGGGTCCGTTTCGTTCGTTGAAAATGTGATGCGCCAACTGTTCATCGAACACTGTGGAGTCGTCATGTTTCTTTGTGGCGAGCACCGTGGCAAAGAGCACTCGTGCTCTGGGTACTTTTTTATTCAGACTCACTTCATTCGCCTCCTGCCGTCGCACCCGATTCTGCTTTCGCAGGACTGCTTTGTCCAGACGAATTTGCGCCACTTTGTCGAATGCGCCCACTCAAGCGACGACTGCGTCAAGCACGCGACCAAAATGATGCTTCACATCGTGTCTAATTCGATTGCGTGCCAACAGTTTGTCTTGCACAACGGTACGTCTGACCACATATTCTCTGACAGTCATTTGACCTGACGGTGTTCACAGGCTTGCATCTCTTGGGGCGGGTGGCGCAAATCCTAATGAACAACAACCTGACAAAAGGTACCAGGCACTTTGCTCCAGCCCTCTGCCAGATCGTCTTGGTGGCATCCTTCTTGTCGGCCAACATTTTGAGCCAAGTACCGTTGCCTCTGGAGTTTGAACGGCTCTTTTTTCCGTCCGCAGTGTCGAAAGATGTCATGCCGTTCCTGGAAATCCTCTTATGGCCACTAATGCCAGTCGATGGGGCCTTCACGTGGACTGAATCGTCGCTGCTTGCTGCTAAAGTGTTGAGCGATGTGATGGAGAAGCGATCGTCGAGGCTGCTGCTGGAGAATCACTTAATCCATATCTCATTTCGCTTGTCGCAGTCGCGAGTCCTGCTCGTTCAGGCTGCACTCGCAACGTGCTTGGACTGCACTGCGTGGGACCAAAAGCACGCTGTTGATGTGATCCAGCGAGTCTACTTTGTTGCTGTTCGTAAAGGCATCAAGCTCGGCATGCTGTCTGCCGAATGCACCGAGTTGCTGCCTCAAACATCCAAGTCGGAACAAGATGTGAGTCATCGAAGCCACAAGAGCATCATGGCGCAATCCTCGACAAAGCTCAATGTGGTTCCGGCCAAGACAGAAGGACGGCCCATGCACGAAACTTTGAATCCGTATCGAGATCAACTCTTGTACTGTTTGAACTTTACCGAGCAACATCGAGAAGGCCGCTTGCGCGACATTCTCGTCCGCAGTCGCAAAAAAGGCATTAGCGACATGCTCAGCGCCGTCAACAATTCGGCCCGCGTGTTGGTCTTGATCCATCAAGTTCTCGAGATGTTCTTCGAAACGTACGTCAGTGTCGTGAGCGCAGTGCACATCGAGTACAGCGATGTGAAAGTAAAGAAGATGCGGTTCTTTTGCAAACAATTGGAAAGCATCGCAGCCGTGGTTGTTGCGGCGCTCAATCAAATGGAGGCGTCGTACTTTGGTGTGATCTTTGCCCAACTGCACGATATTCGAGTCCCCAATTATGGCGTGACCGACCCTGTCGAGTGCCGCAACACGATGCGAAGTAACATGAAGAAGCTCTTGTTCATCTTGAAGCGGATCATCGACAAGAAGAAGCTCAAACCCCTGCTGGACGAGCAGTCGTTCGTGGAAGCCGAAGAAATCATGGGCTCCATTCGCCTCGATTTTGCAGTGAATGGACGTCGGCGCTTGGGTCACGCGGCCCTCGACAACGCATCGATTGCCGACTTTTTGTGCGAAGCCGCTGAACTTGGAGGCCTCAAAAAGTTTGACGAGTTCATCGCTGGCACAAGGTATCTCTACGCGCGGTCAATGCTACGCGACGACGGGACGGTGGACAACTTGGAGGACTTTATGATGGGAACATCCGACAACATGACGTTGAAAGAGGCCATCAAAGAACTGATCAACGCGATTCTGACGCAGATCAAGACCATTTTCTGCTCCCCTTTCCGTCTGGCACGGCGCATGGTCGAGCGCTTCGCCTCGAGCCAAGCCGCCGCAAATGTTGTAAGTTCGTCCGAAAGGTCAAACGGAAGCATAGTCGGGGATCGCGCGCGCCGTCACAACAGCACATTGTTGACGCAAGCGCATTCCCAAGAGATGGAACGACGGCTCATGTCACCATTCCCATTTGCGTCGGTGTTCTTTTGCCACCGCCATGAGCAGGCCGCAAGAGTCAGCGTGGTGTGGAAGGTATTACGCCAGGTTGGACTACTTCAAACGGCCCATGCAGCATCGTCGGCGTCGTTCCCGGTGCTGCTTAAGCCAAACTTTGCCGAAGATTTCTTGGCGGGGTTGCTGTCCAAACGGCAGGAGCTCATTATCGACCATCTCCTGAACCCGGAAAATGCTATACACGACGACGTCCTCGAACGAAAGTTGACTAGCACCGAAATCCACATCGTCATGCTCAACATTGAGAATTTCTTGGCAAGACAGGACAACGACATTGCCTTGTACTATGTGCACCCGTCGACGCTGCCAGTGAACGTGTGGAATTTTGTCGTGTCACCTGTGTACCATACTCGTCTCATGCACGCGCATTACCTGCTGAACGATCTAAAGAGTGCAGATTCGCTCGCGTCAGCCCAAGCGCTGTGGCAAACACTGGAAAAAGGCCACTCATTCGTGACACAAGCCATTCGCCTGAGTCCCATGATGAAGCTCAAAACAACCAAGCGAAAAATGAGCCAGAAGCATGCATCCGCGCCCTTCGTTCGCCGCAAGTCGTGGTGTCCATGGAAGTGGCACAAACCAAGTCCGGATGGTGGCGATTACGACGGTGCAAGCTTAAATACGGACGAAATTCGACGCAAACCCATGGGAGTGCTCTACACAAACTACATCCTTCCGGTCTGCGACCGGCAGCTCGACGATCCGTTGTCCGACCAAATGGCGTGGGAGCACTTGATCGGGGAAATCAACGCGGGCAAGTACCCCCCATGGGTATTTCGTATTAACGATTCGGTTTGCTCCCCGCATTTACGACGGGCAACCAAAGTTTACCGGTCGCTCCTTCGTGGCATCATTTACCTGACGTTCTGGCGGCTCGAAGAGTACTTTCTCGATTTACAGGACCGGTCGTGGCCAGAAGGCGAAGTCATTCGCCTAACGTGTACGAGTCGCAAATGCCTCGAAGAAGATATCGTTGAAAGCATTGTGATTTACAAGCATTTCAAGAAAGCAATGAGCGAGTTGTTCCGCGTGTGGTAAGGTCGGTTCGCAAAACCTTGGCTGACGAACACACTTGAATAGGATGCTCGAGAGTGGCAGCTTGGGTTTGCCGCTGTGGCAGCACTGGGGCTACTTTGTTGGCGGGTGCATCTTTCCGGCAGTTGTGCTCTTCATCTACCTCCCAACTCTGTTGTCGTACACGGATTATTCGGCCCGCGACACAGATTACCACATGAAATGGCTCTTGGCGGGGTTCTTCAGCCTCTTGTTTACCTTGGTCATGTGGTCCATTGTGCTGCTCGTCAAAAGTACAACCTTCTTCCATGAATATTTGGCCCTCGTCATTCACGCGTTCGCTTTGCTGATTGTAGAAACCGAAAACTTCATGGTGCAGGAGCGCCAACAAGTGCGGTACTTTCCTGTAACACGCCACTATAGCAACTACTTGGCCTTGTTTGGATTGTTTTCCGAGATGGTCCAGCACAATTCGATCCCGTTCAGCGAAGGGGTCAAATGGTGCGTTGGCTTTCTGAGGACCATGGCGTTTACCGTGTCGAGCTAGGGCGTCGGGGTATAAACTACCGACTTTGGTCAACTACATTGGTCAACTCGGCATAACAAACTTCGACTTTTTCCACATTGAGTCGTTTAACTTGGCGTACCTCAAGTCGTTTTTTGCGAGTGGAATCTTGGTCCTGTTTCTCGTCGTACTCAAGTGTGCCAACAAGTTCCACAAAACGTACCCAGCGCTGAACCAGCGCCTTACCAAAGACTTGCCGCCGATCGTGTCGGGGCTGTTGTTTGTTGTAAGTCCAAATCTTGTGCCACCACGAATAAATCCACGAAATTCCTTTAGGGTATTGTGAATTCGTTTTCGTCGCTCTTGTTTTGCTGCACGTGCGACCAATACGTCGACAATCCTGCCGCGCAGGAAGCATGCTACCTCCAACGCAACGGATCCAACGAACCGTTCTTGTACAGCTACCCCGACCTAAACTTCACATGTTGGAGTCCCGAACACAAACCGTACAATGTCCCTGTGACGTCGTCGATAGTTCATCCTCTGTGGCTTGTAGATTGGCATACGTGGGGCTCATGGGGTCGACTTTTTTCATTCCCATCGGAATCCTCGGCGCAGGAATGAGTCAAGTGCTGTTCCCGCTAGAAACGTTAGACATCAAGTTTTCGCCCATCATTGATTTGACGAGCCAGTTGACCAAGACGATCACGGCGATTTCCGCTCTCTTTTTCACGTTCCGCACGCAATACATGATTTCAATTGGATTTGGCCTCAACTTGCTCCTGTTTGCCGTCACCTTGGTCAACAAAACGTCATCGATCTGGTACGAAAATTGTTCCTGTGTTGCTGCCAAATCATGGCCAACGTGGTGGTGTACGCAGGTACATTGGAACGGTCAAATCGGTCATCTACATCATGTCGGTGTGGACGTCGCTGTGTGCGTTTGTCAACATCTTACTGGACTCACCGTCCAGCGGTCCCATTTACTACCTCAACGTCGGGTGGTTTGCCATTATGTGTCTGGCGTGCTGTGTATTGGGCATTCGACTGCGATTCCGCAACATGCGCGAAGAACGGGCGAGGCGAGAGAGACTGCGCGACTACCAATTGCTCAACGACACGTCCGAGCTCAGCCGGCTCACAGACATGGAAGAGGACATGCTTCGACGAGCAACCAAGCCCCTTTCGACGGAGCAGCTGGAAGCTACTGCCCCCAAAGGTTTCATGGATGCGGCAATGCTCAAGGCCCACCAACTCGGGGCGCAGGAGTTGCCTGCACATCTCGAAGAGTTCATGCGTTTGGCGAAGAAATCGGCTGAGAATCCTACAACCAGCGAGCTTATGTTCAAAAGACGGGCCAAGCGACTCGGACACCGCATCGCGGCATTTGAGGAGCTCGAGCGCTTGAGCAAGCACCACGGCCACAAGACAGCATAGTAAAATGCGTGTGTACAACGATATGTCCCTTACATTGTACCTTCATGTGGGCTTGGGCTTGAGCCACGTCGTGATGCCACTCGGTTTCACAGGAGGGGAAATCACTTCTAATGGCGCAGGCTCCGCTGGAGGAAGTTCAACGACTTCTTCAGCTACTGGAGGGGTCACCTTGAGCAGGGGTGACACAAAGTTGGGCTGGTCGAGAAGCACCACGATCGTATACGCGGCGAGGTCTTCGACTTGCTCGATGATTCGAGGGATAAGTTTTACGAGCTTGGACGGCCGATGGTGATGCTCTGCGACTTTTTTATGCGTGGTGGCAGGCGGACCATCGAAATCTTCAGCAGGTCGCTCGTCAATGTAGTCGACTTCATCTTCGTACGCCAGCCACTGATCTCCATAATCGAGTCGATCCTCCTCGTCTCCGTTTTCGTCGTCGCTGTCCTTGCCACTCAAGCTTTCGCCCATTTCGTCGTCCTCCCATTCCAAATCGCTCTCCACGGTGTAGTCAAGACTTGCCACCATAGCGAACGGCCGACGGCCTCGACGCAGCACTCGGGCCTTCTTCGAGTTGGTGCCCCAATACGCTGGTCGATAGTTGTCGTGGAACTGCAACAACTTCTTGATACCCAACGTTGGGTGTCTGTGACGTTGGCTGGACCAACTCCCCGGCTGCACTGGAACTTGCGGTGCTGTACCAGTCGTCAATGAAATTGCTGGTGGGTTCTTTGGTCCCGTTCCATCCTTCGACATTCCAAGTCCCAATTCTTGGTCGATTCTCTCCATATTACTGTCCGCCAGGACCGTTCGGTCTCTGGAAATGTCGTTACTCGGTTTAGTTTCCGTCTTCTTCAAGAACGTGCCCCACGTTTGGCGGCGCCGCAGGAGCTCCTGCTCTTCTTTTTCTTTCGCCAACGCTTCCTGTTTCTTCTTCGTGTCTTCCTTCTCCTTCCGTTTCAGCTCTTGGTCCATCCGCTTCGCTTCCTCCTTCTCCATTTGTTGCTGAGCTTTCAAGTCCTTCTCCAACGCCTTCTGCTTTTCGTGCTCACCACGCTTTTGAGCCTTTTGGATTTCTTGCTCGACCGCGACGAAGAACTTGCTCACTTTGCCCTCTTCCAAACTCAACTTCGAGTCATCCGTCGTGTCTTCCAGGATCATCGTGGCGATCTTGTCCAATGTTTTAATAGCCTGACCAGTGCGTTTCCGCTGTTTGCGCACGCGGCGAATTATCTTGACAGCATCGTCGTCAAAGTACGACTCGATTGCTCCGACCTCCCACACCCACATCGCTCGCGGCGTTGTATCTTGGAACATGTGCGCCTTCTTCGACTTGGCCCCATAAGACACTCGTTCGGCCATCGACTTGATTTCCATTTCCACCATCGATGCATTGAAACAGGCCACCTCAGACGACGCATTCAGCCACTCGAGCCATTCGGACTGAATCTTGTCTGCCAACGTACTCAAAGAGTCCATGCAACCTTGAATTCGCCTCGCAATGAAGGACTTGGCCACCACCGGCACCGACGCCCATGCTGTTGTGATGGACTTACATTCCGCTGTCAATTCTTCTCGGCAGGCTGCTAAGAACTCCGTCGTCAAGTTCAAACCAATGTCGACGTGGGCGCCATAGATTTCTTGCAGCAACTCGTCCTTGTTCTTGCCCTTGGTCAGCGCAACGAAGAGTTGTTCGACGTCTGTGAGCTTTTGCAGGTACAACTCATGCTTTTGCTGTAAGATTCCACTCAAAGCTGGTTTGACAACAGCCGGAGGGGCTTCAGGGGATGCCGCTGCCTTTGATCTCTTTCGAGCAGGCGGCTTGACCTCAGCGGGCTCGTTTGGCTTGTGCACAGTGGTGGTCGCCACTCGTTGTGGCCTTGACTTTTTAGTCTTTGCCTCAGCAGTATCCGAAGGGGTCATGTTGACTGAATTGTCGTCGCTGTCGTCAATGGTGATGACATCCGTTTTAGCCGTTCCTTTTACACTTGACACACTTGGTGCTTCTGTAACTCGTGCTGGCGTTACGAGTGTCGTGGAGTCTGGAGTCGGCGCTGGAAGCTGGGCTTGCGCGTTTGGGGTTTTCAAGGCATTCGCTGGGGCCTTCGTTTTACGTTTCTTCATCTTCGGTGGCACAGTGTCGCATGATACAAGCATTTCTGTATCGTCTTTCTTAGCCTCGTGATGAAACGTTGGCGACGACTTGGTCAGCTGGTCGTCCTTAAGTTTGTCCAGTTGAATTGCAGATTGTGTATCTGACAACTTAATCTTTCGTTTCGATGGCTTTGTTTGCATCCCCTCGATATTGAGAGGAGGGTTTGCTGTGGTATCTGTATTGTTTCCTGGCGGGGACGATTCTTTTGCTTCTGCGATCGCTACGGGTGGGTTCTTGGTTGTCGTCGGCACAGGATCCACACCTGGCGCCACATTTCTACTAACTGGAGAGAAGAACGACGCAATACTAGCCTGCTTCCTCTTCTGTACACGAGAGGATGGTCATTTTGGAGGAGACGTGGGCGATTCGTACCTCTGGCGTCGTCATCCTGCATTCGAGTGAGGTGGTTTTCCCGCTTGTTTGGCGCAACTGCGGTTATCCGGATTTTTATCCGGTCAAGTCTAAAGAGATGTTGGCGCGGACGGCGTACCGTGGATGGACAGAACTCGACCTTGATGCGTGATGCTGCGGAGGACATGAAGAATGGGATGTTGAGATGTTGCACATGACACACTGGTACACATATATGTATGTCGAACTAACGCTACTAGTCGGAACTGTTTCCGCTCTTGGACTTCTTGGTCGAGCCAACTAGCTTTTGAAAGTTCGCACGACCACCGCCGCCAGCGCTCTTCACAGGACGAATTAACTTGGTAGGAACTTTCATTTCTTTGTCGCCGTCGTCGTATTCAATGTCGTAACGTCCGTCGCCGTGGTCTTTCGAGATCGTGCCTTTGAACCACTCCGTTTTTCCTACACGACGATTTCTATGTCATCATCCCTGACATTCCAGCACAACGTGTATGACCATACCTTTGTACAATGCTTCGACTTTAGTTCCAACGCGATAGCTTTCCGAGGAAGATTCGGGTTTCTTCGATGTCGTCGATGCCTTCGAGCGAATCAATTCGGCGGCAACGCTTGTCTCTTTCTCTCCATCGTCGTAGTCAATATCGTAGGTGCCATTGAGTCGCGCCCTGGATATCACACCAGGATAGAACTTGGATTTACCCTTGTATTGCGCCTCCACTTTTTCGCCTTCCTTGAACTTCTTGGCGCTTCCGTGAATAAGGTCAGACTCTTCCTCACTCTTCTTTTTGGGACTGCTCGCCTTTTCACGAGACCGGATCAACTTGGCCGCGACTTCCTTCTCCTTCTCCCCATCGTCGTAATCAATGTCGTACGTCCCGTTCGACCTCGCGCG
>NW_008580146.1:1704846-1705725 GCF_000520115.1 Aphanomyces invadans
CAATAACGCCAGGGTAGAACTTGGACTTGCCCTTGTACTGCGCTTCGACCTTTTCACCTTCCTTAAACTTTTTCGACTTCTTGCCATCGTCGTCTGAGTCGCCCCCGCTCTTCTTCTTGGGCGACGACGATTCCTTCGATCGAATCAGCTTTGCGTCGACTTCCTTCTCCTTCTCTCCATCGTCGTAGTCGATGTCGTACGTTCCATTCAAACGGCATCTTGAAATCACACCAGGATAAAATTTGGACTTGCCCTTGTACTGCGCTTCCACCTTCTCGCCTTCTTTGAACTTCTTCGACTTGATTTCATCGGCAGAGTCGTCGGATGACTTCTTCTTTGGGGAAGATTTCTCCTTTGATCGAATCAAATCCGCGGCCACCCCGGTTTCCTTTTCCCCGTCGTCGTAATCAATGTCGTACGTCCCGTTCAGCCGCGCACGCGAGATTACACCTGGATAGAACTTGGACTTGCCCTTGTACTGGGCTTCAACTTTTTCGCCCTCCTTGAATTTTTTGGGCTTCTTCTCGTCTTCAGAAGTGTCGTCGGGCTTTTTCTTCTTGGGTGACGATGACTCCTTGGACCGAATCAGGTCAGCAGCCACCTCTTTTTCCTTTTCGCCGTCATCGTAGTCAATGTCGTAGGTGCCGTTGAGCCTGCATCTTGCGATCACACCAGGGTAGAACTTGGACTTGCCCTTGTACTGTGCCTCCACTTTTTCGCCTTCCTTGAACTTCTTGGTCTTTTTGTTGTCGTCGTCCGACGTCTCATTAGACTTCTTCTTGGGGCTGCTTGCCTTTTCACGAGACCGGATCAACTTGGCCGCGACTTCCTTCTCCTTCTCCCCATCGTCGTAATCAATGTCGTACGTCCCGTTCGACC
>NW_008580146.1:1719967-1783057 GCF_000520115.1 Aphanomyces invadans
GCCTTTTCACGAGACCGGATCAACTTGGCCGCGACTTCCTTCTCCTTCTCCCCATCGTCGTAATCAATGTCGTACGTCCCGTTCGACCTCGCGCGCGCAATCACGCCAGGGTAGTACTTGGTCTTTCCCTTGTACAGACACTCGATCTTTTCGCCCTCCTTGAACTTCTTTGCCTCGTCGTCGGTCGTGTCGTCGCTGCCTTTCTTCTTTGGGCTCGATTTTTCCTTGGATCGAATGAGGTCGGCTGCGACGCCGGTTTCCTTCTCTCCGTCGTCATAGTCAATGTCATATGTGCCGTTCAGTCGCGCTCTCGATATCACGCCAGGGTAGAATTTGGACTTGCCCTTGTACTGGGCCTCCACCTTCTCGCCCTCCTTGAACTTCTTGGGCTTCTTCTCGTCTTCCGTCGTTTCGTCCGACTTCTTCTTTGGACTCGACTTTTCCCTCGACCGAATGAGGTCTGCAGCAACTTCTTTCTCCTTTTCGCCATCGTCGTAGTCGATATCGTACGTCCCATTGAGACGAGCTCTCGAGATTACACCAGGGTAGAACTTGGACTTGCCCTTGTACTGCGCCTCGACCTTTTCACCCTCCTTGAACTTCTTGCCTTTTTTGTCGTCCTCGGATGTGTCATCGGATTTCTTTTTCTTGGGTGATGACTCCTTGGATCGAATTAGATCCGCGGCAACCTCCTTTTCCTTTTCACCGTCGTCGTAGTCAATGTCATACGTGCCGTTGAGTCGCGCACGCGCAATAACGCCAGGGTAGAACTTGGACTTGCCCTTGTACTGCGCTTCGACCTTTTCACCTTCCTTAAACTTTTTGGACAGTTTCCGGTCATCTTCTGAAGTGTCGTCAGATTTCTTCTTTTTGGGGCTGTTTGATCCTCCTCGCGCTCGAATCAATTCGGCTGTCACACCTGTTTCAGTGATTCCGTGGTCGTATTCGATTATGTATGTTCCGTTGAGTCGGACACGAGTGATCACGCCGGGATAATACTTGTTTTCTCCACCGCATCTGGCTTCGACTTTGTCGCCTTGCTGATACTTCTTTTTTGATTTCTCATCCTCGGTTGTAGTGTCTTCGACTATCTTCTTTTTTGGTGACGAAGATCCTTTTGCCCGTATGAAGTCGACTGCAACTTCCTTTTCTTTCTCGCCGTCGTCGTAATCGATGTCGTACGTTCCGTTCGACCGCGCTCTCGCGATCACCCCAGGGTAATATTTGGACTTGCCCTTGTACTGCGCCTCAATTTTGTCGCCTTCTTTGAACTTTTTTGATGGCTTGCGGTCATCCTCAGAGGTATCATCGGTCTTCTTGGGGCTCGAACTTCGAAGTCGAATCAAGTCAGCAGGAACTCCCGTTTCAGTGATTCCGTGATCGTATTCGATAATGTACGTTCCATTCAGTCGGACGCGAGTAATTACTCCGGGATAGTACTTGTCTTCGCCACCGCACTTGGCTTCAACCTTATCATCTAGTTGGAACTTGTGCTTCTTGAGCTTCACTTCTTCCGTTGACGCTTCTTCGTCCTGTTTCTTCTTGGGTGACGACGACGACTTCTTGGCTCGGATGAAGTCGGCATTCACCCCAGCTTCCTTTTCTCCGTCGTCGTAGTCAATATCATAAGACCCATTCAAACGCGCACGTGCAATGATCCCGGAGTAAAACTTGTCCTTCCCTTTGTATTGCGCTTCAACTTTGTCGCCTTGTTTGAATTTGAGTTTCTTGGGCTTTTCTTCTTCGGTCGACGTTTCCTCCGCCTTCTTCTTTTTCGGTGAAGATGCTCGGGCCCGGATGAGTTTGGATGCAACGCCCGTCTACTTTATGTCAGAGCAGTTGATCAAAGCATTTAGGCAAATTACCTCTTTCTCGCCCTCCTCGTAATCAATGTCGTATGTGCCATTTACTCGCTTTCGCGCAATAATGCCAGCCTTCCATGCCGACTTGCCACCGTACTTGGCTTCGATTTTCTGACCCTTTTCAAAAATAACCTTTTCATCTGACGTAATTGTTGTTTCGTCGGCCATTTTTTTCTTCTTGGGTGAATGGCTTGTTCCCGTAGAAATCAGTGATTCGGCCACGCGCGATTCGATCTTGCCGGTTTCGTATTCTAAGTCGTATGTGCCATCGGAGTGCACTTTTGAAACGACAGCGGCCAATTTTTCGCCCTGGCACTTGTAGTCAGCTTTGACGCTCTGTCCAACTTTGTACTTTGGTTGACGAGATGATTCTGAATCGGTTGTGACAATTGGTTCTGGACGGTTTGGTTTGCGAGGGGATTTAGCTTTTGGGGTGGCATCCGATGACGACTCATCATTGCTGTGCTTTGCGTGGTCTTTCCGTGGTGATGATGGCCGGTGATGTTTGCCGTGTTTCGTGTCGTGATAATCTTGATAGTCATCGCGACCTTGGTGACTTTGATGGTGTTTGCGCGGCGAAGAAGACTGGTATCTGTGCGATGGCGAATGGTGGTGTTTCGAGCGAACCTGTAGCATGTTACTCAAGGAACGGTTCTGATTGCCGGAGTAATCTCATCGTACCAATTCGCGGATTGACTGCTCAGGAACATACTGTTCGACTTTGCCACTGTCAAATTTCACGTCGTATGTGTCATCCTTGTGCAACTTTACAATTCGGCCCAGTTCGTACTCATTCGCGTTCATCGGAATTGCTTGGATGGATTCACCTTGATGGAAACGATGTGTGTGGCCCTGTCGTCGTTTCTTTTGGCTCTTCGATCGACGGCTTCGACTTCGCTTTCGACGACGATCCCCGTCACTGCCAGACGAACTGCTCGAGCTACTGCTGCTGCTACTGGAGGAGGAACTGCTGCTGGCATATTTCTTCTTCTTGGATTTTCTGTGGTGGCGCAACTTGATCGAGTGGTTGCACAGTTCACAACGTGAGGCATCAAAATTGTTGTCGAATTTGCAATGGGGACATTTCACAAAAATTCCCCGAGCACCCCCATGAGGTTTAGAAGTTTCGCAAATTTCGCAGTGCGTGACCCAGTCTTCGATTTGTTGATGAGCACAAACACGACAAATCCAGCCATTTTTCTGCAGGACGACCTACGACGTGAAACGCATAAGGTCCAAAAATCATAAATCAATTGCGTACTTGAGCAGTTGGGACGGCATGATTCACCATAGTGGTGTACCCTGTATGATGTTGATGCGTCGGAGAAAATAGGACACCTTGGGGTGTTGGTTGCCTTGCCAACATTGGTGATGTAGGAAATACATTCATGTTGTACATTGCCCCTCTGCATGTACGGGTTGAACACTAGCTGATGCAATGGACGACATACCTCAAGTCATGGTGGCCCCCGCTGTATTGTGTTCCGCCAGCTGACGAATGGGGCATCATTTCCATGAGTCGACCGTACGATATCATGTGTGGCTCGTATGGGCTCACAAAAGACTGGGCAAACCAATGCAAGTCAATGTCGGGTGCGCTGCTGAACTGACGGCAAAATTCATAAAACGTCGAGCGAGGTACACATCCTGAACCATGGGGATCGTATTGCTGGAGCATTTGACGAATATCGCCGAAAGAAGACGTCAAGTGTCCAGCAATGTCCTTGAGAATCGCATCACTACAAGAGAATTTGTGATCCTTTGTCCCAGCCTTCGTTCGTTCTGTTTACACTTCATGTGAGTCCAGTGCCAAGAAAGACGCCAGAGCATTGTAGTCGATGGCATCGATTTTAGAGTTGTAAAATCGCTGCTGGATACCATTAAGTTGCATCGTGGACAAAAAAATGCCACATTGATTGAGAGCATCTTGGAATGCTGACAACGTCACTCCTCCACACCGATGGTGGTCGTAAGCTCCAAGCAATTGGCGCAGATTCATCGTCACTGCTGAAAAACAACGTCGCAATTGCACTCTCAACTGTGGTCCCTCCTGTGCAATATCGTAAGGTTTCATAAAGGGTTCATGTCGCTTACCGGGTATTGGTGGTGGCCGTGGTATGCTTTCGGCACTCCCACATCAAAGGGTTTGTCTTGCATGTCAAATCCCCCACTAGAAACATGTCGTGCATGGGGAATAGGACTGATTACAACGTGATGATGGGGATGCACTGGCGCTGCGGAATGCGGGGAATACGCGTCGTAGAATTGCTGGTGATGGAGCGAGTTGTCGAATGTTGTCGGTACAGACTCACCAACAGAATGGGTGATTCCACGCCAGTACTCCGGATCCAGTGGACTTGGCTTCTCGTTTCGAACATGACTGCCAAGACCATGTTGCATCTCATGGGGCATTTCTCGCTTCGGAGGTCCTCGTCGGTTTCCACGACGAATGTACACGTTTCGCATCGTTACGAAGCAGACACAAATAACCGCTCATACATGCCCACGACTATCACGTCGTCCTCTGTTGCGAGAGAATGTGAGATCTTGATGAACATGGAACGCGTTGGGTTTCCAGCATGATCGTGGTCCCTCGCATGTCCTGTCCACCGTCGCCGCCGCTTGCCTTTGTACGAGCGCGCAAAATCATATCCGGATGACCGTTTTATCCGTATCGTCTTTTACTTCATGGAGGAAGGTTTGTCGATGCCAAAGTCAACGCCTGCTACGATCGCAATGATGGTACACCTATTCACGCCTGCCATTCGCAGAGATAAGTATGATGCACAGGCGGAGAAGCGAAGTCTTGATTCCAGTGGGGCAAGCCCAACGTTGCCAAAGAAAGCTCGAACGAGCACTGGCGAAGACCATACGACCCAGGGCAACCCTCCGTTGCCGTCGAAAATGATTGAGATTTCCAACGACCCGAACTATACCAACATGAGGTAAATTCGATTTCGATGCGGTTTGTCACTGTCATGGCGCTGTGCACATAGTGACGACGTGTTTCGCAGCACGAGTCTAGCTTCCAGTGACGCACACTATATCCATTCTCTTTCCATTCCTGGGAAATACGAAGCATTTCACGTGTATGGCCATGCTGACAAGACCTCGACTATCAGCAGTGTCTACTTTGGAAGAAAGCTTTGTGGTCATGAAGGAATTGGTACGCCTGAAACACATTGGAACGCAGCCTCCTTCATCGTATTTGTAGTTCATGGTGGGTGCATATCAACAGTTTTAGACGAGCTCTTCGGATGGACAATGTTCTGGTTCGACCACCCCTTACACGTTTCCGATTCGATCTTAACACACTGTGTGTGCAGGATGACCGACGACATCGGGTTTACTGCAAACCTCAATGTGAATTTCCGAAAGCCACTTCCCGTTGATACGTTTGGAATCGTGCACACAGAGTTCGACAAACGCGAACGTCGAAAGGTTGGGTCCTCGATTTACGTGGCAACCTCATCTTTTGACCCATAGGTCTTCATGAAGTCGCGGCTCGAAGACAACGACGGAAACGTGTTTGCCGAAGCCACGACATTGTTTATCTTGCCCAAGCCAGCAGAGT
Source organism: Aphanomyces invadans (assembly GCF_000520115.1). Lineage (NCBI taxonomy): Eukaryota > Oomycota > Saprolegniomycetes > Saprolegniales > Verrucalvaceae > Aphanomyces > Aphanomyces invadans. The sequence continues at coordinate 1,725,404 of NW_008580146.1, forward strand.
GACTGTAACCAACACTCCTTCACTCTAACGTGTGCCGTCTGTCGCAGTTGGTTGGATTCCGTGCCCTGTCGAAAAGGGATGCTAAACTAGACGCTTGTCGTCCCCACCGACTTGTTTCACGCTGGGGTCGCCCCTCTGCCCCTCGGACAACTTGATCAACATCACGGACACAACAAACCGAAGCACATGTTGCCACGTCATTTCACAACCATTGCCCGGATTGTGGTGGGATTGCATGGTCGGAATGATTTCCTGTAATTTGATTGGCTGACTGACCCCTATGATGGGACGTTCTGGAACCTGCACTTGTCATGTAAACATACGGATAAATTATCCGTGGTTTTCTTGGACGCGGATTGGCTGGCGGGGATGACTCGCCTAGTGATCATGTGTGATGGTGATCTTCGCGCGACTCTTCATGCCTGGTCAAACCAACCCACAGGACTCACAATCGAAATCGACGACTCGCCAGCATGCAATTTGACTTCTTTCCCGTCGGCGAAAGCCTCCGCACCGCACTCGAAGCTGGTGTGATCCTTGCTGGCGTTGCCGGATGCTACTACTTTGGTTCGACCCAACGAGGGGCCACATGCCCCACAACAAGTGGAACGAAAAGCAAGGCCCCCAAGGTACGCAAATAATTCATTGATGTGCCCAGGATTTCTGACAACCAATGTAGCCTCTCGAGCGACTTGGTGCGGCTGACTTGCCTTCCAAAGTTGCTCATCTCGCACAAGACTCGGACGTGACGAACCTCAGGCAGGGCCCTCGTTATGAAATACGACGTCCTCACCAAACATGTACAGGGACTTGCTCTTCCGAACCGTTCCTGCCGAGCAACTGGAAGGGCACTACATTCACTCGCTCAATATTGCTGGCAAATACCAAGGGTTTGAGGTGTATGGCAACTCCGACAAGACAGGGACCACAAGTGTCATTCACTTTGGCGACAAATTGTGCGGGCATCCTGGCATCGGTACCTTGGGCGGAATTTATTTCACCCGTTCTCATGATGTGGTGCAGTGCATGGGGGGTGCATTTCAACAGTGTTCGACGAGTTGTTTGGATGGACGATGATGTGGTAGGACCCCCCCCTACACGCTTGTCGTGACGACAGCGTCGCCCTGACCAAGCTGGTGTTTATGTTTCAGGACGAGTGGAAAACTTGGATTCACAGCAAACCTGAACGTGAACTTCCGCAAGCCCCTTCCAGCCGACATCTTTGGAATTGTCTTCACGGACTTCGATCGCGTTGACGGTCGAAAAGTAAGCGCGTTGGTCAAATGCGCAAAATGTACTAACGTGGCATTTGTCGATAGCTCTATATGAAGGCGAAACTTGAAGACAACGATGGGACCCTGTACGCAGATGCCACGGCGTTGTTTATATTGCCTAAAGAATCCAATTAAGTTGTGCAAAAAAATTCACACATGGGTCCTCTGTCCTCGGTCGTCCTGAAGCAAGGACCATGGTTTTGCAAAGCGGCAACATCAGCAAGCGGATACAACATGACAGTTCGTGAACGAATCCTGTCGCATCACTAGCGTGAATGGCACAAATGTCTGTCTTGTCGAGAAGTAGCGTTGGTGTCGCTGGCGTTGCTATTGCCGAGCTCCATGTAGTTGTGGATGTGTATCTGCAATGTCTACGATGTGAATCATCGCAATTTTCAGACAGCCACCATGACTACCGTGATATTGCTGGGTTGTGCTCGAACGACATTGGAACGATTTTGACGCTGACAAAGCAGTCTTGAGTAACCCACGGCGCTGTGTCGTTTTCACCATCGTGTCTCGATTATCGTCAATGTCAAGTCCAAAGTATGCTCCAACCTCTTCCTCGTCACGACCCGTCGGTATCCGTTGCATTTATCTGTGGATCGCATGTCCAAGAGCGACTGCTACATCCTGGTAATGCAACTGTCGCATATTTCGATTGCTCAACGCGTACATGCAGGTTAGTAAACTCGTTTGCGATCTCTATGAAATTGCTCGTCATGGGCACCGAATGCGCATTTATGCATTGGTGGCCGACGGCCACTAGGGGTTCGGCCAGTAGCCGTTTGCCTAGCCATGCTGGATTGTTCCTCTGCAGCACTCCACTCTATGTGAAAGACCAAAGATCAATGCATACCCAAAGCACACAGCTAACATCAATGTCATTCTTCACGTCCCCTCGCGCTCCATCATGACACAGTGCTGTCGCAGGCGCCGTTTTTTTGGGCGCTGGTTGCGTGCCTTGTGGGGCGGGATTTGTGTAAAGATACGTCATGGGGTTGACCAATCGGCGACGTTCGGGTGGGAGGGAATATTAAAATAGAGAGGTTCTTGCATGTTTCGGTTAAGTTGTGCCGAATATAACAAAGTGGTTATGTGGAGGTCGAGCGATAGAATGAATACGAACTTAAGGGGTGCATCAGATGCTGGAGGTTTCGAGGGCGCTCCAGTGGCTGGCAGAAGGGTAGTGACTATTTCAGCTTTTAGTGGAAACCGTGATGTTGAGCATTGTCAAGAGCGTCGCAAAGCGATCGGTGTCGGTCCGCGCCTTCTCGTCGTTGGAACGTGATGTGCCCAACATGATTGATCAAGCTGTGGGTCGCCAAGGGGAAGAATTGAAGCTCGCTGAACAAGGTATTGAATTGTTCAACCGCGATCCTATTGCGTCGGAAGAAAACCAAGGCAACTCGAAGAATGACCCCATCTTGGTTCCTTCGTTTAACCACACCCGCACTGTTGGTATCTCGCACAACGACTCCCCTTACATCGTCTGGTTCAACTTGGAAGAAGGCAAGGTGCATTACGTGCCCCGATTCAACAAGTATTTCAAGTTGGACAACAAAAACCCCAACGCCGGCCACCACCACCATTAGATTTCCGTGGCTTGCCGCGCGCGAAGAGGATAAGATGTTTAAAGTCCGATTCTTTGTGTTAAGTAGGCTTCAACATTGATCATCATCCCTTTTGGTCCAAGGCATCAACGCGCAACCATACGTCGCCACGACACACAGATATTACAGGTTTCTGCAATAAATACACGTTCCTCGTCTTAAATCTGCGGGCAGAATTCGCCCATGTCGTTTTCAAAGGTGTTGTGCGCCATCTCCTTTTCATTCGCCGGAGTCGGCTCTTCCACGGGTTCGTCGGGCCCTGTTCGGTTGATGGAATCTTCGACGTGAAAGATCGCCTTGTTGGGGCAAGGGGCATCGTTCATCCCAATCTCCCCAAGGGATACAGCAGAGTTGCCTCCACGTGGTTCATCCTTGAACAATTGCTCCCCAACAACAGGAAGCTTTTCCATTTCGATAAATCCATCGTTGCTGGCTTCACGTTTTACAGCCACAGCGGTGGTGTCCTTAGAGTCGATGCCACGCACAGCATGTTCGTCCGTGGCATGGTTGACGTTGGCATAGCTTGGCCGCAAATTTTCGTTGTCGTCGAGAGACACTTCGACTTTGAGCTTTTTGGAGACTTTCGTGTCAGGTGACTCCGACTCAGCTTTGCGCCCCAGGACGATCTTGCGCAGAGGTTCGACGACCCCAGAAGGCTCAGGCAACTTGTCCGGACCACTTCCATTCCAATTACTCGAGGAGCTCAACAGCAAGGGGGCGGAGAAGTTTAAGGCATCCAAAGGCGACCGGATGGAATCGGAAGCCTCCAACATGTGGCTGTGCATGGATTCTGCTTTCAACATCAGAGAGCTGAGTCGATCCATGCCAGCAACCACTTCTTTCGGTGGGGACGACGATGACGGTGCAGTTGATGTCTTGGCTCGGCGAGGGGTTGTCAGTGACGTGAGGAACGCGGCGTGGTTGGCATCTTCGTCTACTTCGTCGCCATCTTCACTCTCTTTCTTGAGCAACGCCAAATGCAAATCCAAATGGGCACTTGTCTTCAGCAAGTATTTTTGCGCATGCGTGCGGGTTTGCACCGCGTTGCGTGTGCCAACCACCTGTGCCACTCGGCGCCAGTTTTTTCCGAACAACTTGATGCCTTCGAGGAACGCCGCATGTTCCTGGGAGGTCCATCGACCACCCTTAGCTTCGTATTGTTGCGGCGGTGGTCGGGGTCGTGTCGCAGGAAGGATAAATGGCGGCAACGCGTCGTCCTTTGTCAGTCCCGCGGAGGAGTTTTGCCGAGGACTGCCGGAGCTGTCAGACCCCATGTTCTCATCCAGCATCATGTCATCGTTGTTCTCGCCCTTCTTCTCCTCCTTGCATTCGTTTTTTGAAAGTGAGACGGACACTTCCTTGTTTGGGTCCGCAATCACAGCATCGCGCTTCATCTTCAGGGTTTGAATTTGTCCTTCATACTTTTCACGCTCAGCTCCCGTTGCAGTCATCATAGCGGCTTCCATCGAGCTGATGCTCTTCGTCAGCGACCGAATTTGACGATGCGGCCACCGCTTGATCCCATTACGACGGCACACTTTTTTCATCAACGTGATGCAAATACCAAAGTACCGCGCCACTTCGACAATGGGTTGGTCAAAATGCTCTCTGAGTTCTTCAATCGAGATGAACTTGGTCGCGTGGTACTTCATTCGATTCGCAGCGTTGGTAACATTTCGCCGTTTAGTGCTTTCAGACCCGTCTGAGCTCCACCCCTCTCCATCTTCTTCATCCTTGAACTTCGCATACGACGAGATGTACTTGGCCCGGTCTGCCTCGTCAAAGCGAGCGAGGGACGGAATGTACTTCGTCCCTGGGTTGATCAATGTTTCGTCATCATTTTCACCATCCTCGGTCTTAATGTGAACCTTGTCACCAGCCCCGTCGACCAGGGAGGCCTTGACAGACGGGGCAGTGCTGCTGCTCATGCACATGCTCGTCAGAATCATCGCGGTTTCTTCAGAATTTGTCCGTTCTCGTCCCTGTCGCGCTTCAAACTGGATCGTTCCTGCATGACGCTTGGACTCAGACACTTCCTTGTCGGCTTTCTTGACCTTCATCTTACGAGGGACTTGCATCGTTGCGCCGTGTTCGGGATGGCGGTCACGTGTCAATGCCTACACCCAGAAGTTCACTGCGCATCGTTTCAACAGGTCTTTGTTCATCTTAATTGCTGTATACCATACTGGGGGCAAGTCTCTTTGAGGGTTTAGGTCAACTCGCTGGTATTGGACGTTGACCTTTCGACTGGCGCAATATATCTTGGGAAGACATTTTAGTGCACACGAAGGAGCCAATCATATCCACTCTCCCGGTCCCCTCCAAAACGTTTTAGCCAATCAGGCGGCGTGAACCCTGTCGCTCAAGCAGGCAGTCCGTACATCGTACGTTTGTTCGACCCAAACGCGCTCGATTTCTTAGCGTATGAAAGAATGTACGTACGTGTTGAATTGTATGATCACACATGGTACGATGCGTAGTGAGTGTTTGGTTGGCCAATTCTGGTTGGTCGGAAGGCCGCGTGAGTCACAAACCAATGAAACGTCGCCATGGCGATCGCAACCGCCGCCCCTTCGCATCGAAGATCGCACAACGTAATGCAGAACTGAAAGGACCCCGATGTGTAGAGCCCTCCAACGGTCCTGTCTGCCGCAGTGGCTTGCGAGGGACAGGCCCGCATGTGCATGAACGTACTGGTGGCGCGGAGCTCGAGACCAGGTGTGGACAGCTTAAACCTTACATGCGTTCGACCGGCACGAGCAATATAATTCACTGAGGATCGCAGGGCTTGGTAAACACGAGATGCTGGATCGACGATGATTTTGGATGGACAGGGAATAACTCGAAGTCGAGACAACAGGGGTGCAGGACGAATGGTATGCTGTCACGGCGTTTTGTTACCCTTGATGCGCAGCTTTATTGCTGATTGGCTAGAAAGAGAAAGGTGACAGGCCAACGGTACGATGCCGGTCTGTCGCCGCACCCCACCCTCTCGGCGCAAAGTCAACGACTGGCTCATCAAGCATTCATTCAATGTGACGTCGCAAGGCGGCGAAGATGGTGTGATTGAAAAGGTGTTTTCCGTGATTGGAGCACACGAAACCACAACTGGGGAGTGTCCCGATGCCCGATGGTGCGTGGAGTTTGGTGCGTGGGACGGCAAACACTTGTCCAACACGTGGAAGCTCCTCTATCAAGAGAACTGGCACGGTGTTCTCATTGAAGCGGACAAAACTCGATGCGACCAAATGGCAAATATGTATGCCAACCATTCGCGCGTGCAGGTGATCCACGCGTTCGTCACGTTCGAGGGTCCCATGTCCCTCGACGAAATCCTCCAACGAGCCAACGCGCCGACCCGCGTGGACTTGATCTCAATTGATATAGACGGCGCGGACTATCACATCTGGGATAGCTTGCATGCCATCCATCCCAAGGTTGTCGTGATCGAATTCAACCCGACCATCCCGAACAACGTCGTGTACATCCAAGACAAAGACATGTCTGTGTACCACGGATCGTCCCTGGCCGCGCTTGTCGAGCTAGGCAAGTCCAAAGGTACGCTTGACGACTCCGACGTCCTTGTTAGTTCATTGGCGGGGCTGTAGGGTACGAGTTGGTGAGCACGACTACATTCAACGGGGTGTTCGTGCAACAGCAGTACTTTCCACTCTTCAACATGGACGACAACTCGATCGACACGATGCACGATGTTCCCATGCCGACAGAGCTCTTTCAGCTGTACGACGGAACACTCAAGATCACAGGTGTGAAGAAGCTCATCTGGAAACAGCAGCCCATCGCGGAAAAGGACATTCAAGTGCTGTCTACTGCCCAGAGGCGCTTTCCTTTCATTCCCCCTGATATCGAGCATGACATTGCGTGTGCCGAAGCGATGTTTCTCGAAGCAACAAAAAATAGCCACAACCAACTGGACACAGCCAAGCACTTTCTCGACCTAGTCCAACGCTGGAGTGCCCACTGCACGTACCCAAACGAAGTACGGCCTCCGCACCATCGCTGCTCACTCGCGTTAACGTACCGTCCGACTGGGTAGGACATTCGTCGCTTTGCAGGGTATGCGATAACGTTGGCCCGAGGAGATTCGTCCGTGGCGGGCGGTCTATTTGCTTTTTACACCCAAACCGCTGAAGTCCACTTGAATGCAAATGCCCCCCAACACGCCATTCAATGGTACCACGACGCCAAACGAGAATGACGCAAGGGTCGTGACAGGAAATTGCGTGTTGCAGGCTCAAGCAAGCGCTGTACCTTCCGATAGTCGTGCATGAGAGCCTGGACCAAAGAGCCCAATTGTTCACGCGCCTCGGAGACGCCTACATTCGAGCACATCGATACGACAAAGCTGAATTCTGGCTCCAAACCGCATTGGCATTGCAGCCAAACTGCAAAGTCACGTTAAAAGCCATGGTACGTGGTCGCAATGTGTTTTGTGGTTGCGTCTCACAAGTCTTGCTAGGCAAAATTGTACACAAAGCAAGGAAACATCGACGGCCAGGAAAAAACAGTCGACTTGCTTCGTCAGATCGAGCGGGACTAACTCGTCGCTTGGAGCAGCATGAAGGACAGCGTCACGTACGCTTCAATCTTTTCTTTGACCATCAACATAAACGCGGCCGAAAGCGCCCCCTACGCGAACAAACATGACGCAACTGCTACGTCGGAATAATAGAACACCTTAGTCAGTTCAGGGGCGAGGCCTCGGTATAACGACATGTAGCCTTCGTCGCGGATCAAGCTCTGAAGAATTGCAACCAGGCTTGGCTGTGTTTCCCCAGACGCTACTTTGGCTTTTGCTTGTACGATAACCTTCGCACGAATGTACGGAAATACGACGAGCGTCGCCAACGATCTCGCGGCGGCCCCGAGGAAAAATGCCTGCAGACAACGTCAACACATCGTTGAATGGGTTTCCCGGTGCAACTTGGTACCTCAATGGCAGACAGCGTCGTGGTCGTGGGTTTGTATGCCCTCAAGTACAGCTTCTTCACTTGCTCAAACACGGTAAATTGAATTGCCGGTTGCAAGCACAAAACAAAGTACGCCGAAAACCCTTTGTAAAATGCTGTCCACGTGCCCCCGTTTTCGTCCCAGATCGCTTGTAATTGCTGGAAAAGACTTGCTTTCTTCGAGTCTTTTGCCTGCGTCGTTTGCATACGAGTGATGACAACTTCCAGGGGCAAAGAGACGGGTAGGTGAAACATTTCGGCTAAGTACCCAACCACCAAGTTCGCCCCTGTCGACAGCGACGTCGCGTTCTTCGTCAGGAGCATCTTTGTCATGGCAGTGTATGCATAGAAGTACAGAAATTTGGAGATCGTCGACTGCGCAGCTTTGTACTGGACACCCTTGTAGAATGACAAAATGCTGTCGACATCGCACGTCACCAGGGAAGTCTTGACGTTAGCATCTTTCTTGGATTCGGACTGCATTCTCGTCTTCAACGTATCTAAAGGATACAGCACCACGGATGCAGTGCATCCTCCGACCGCAGCTGACGTCGCGGTCGCAAGCGTTGCCATCGGCTTGCTCAGCGCCATGCCTCCCTCGTCCACAGCCTCGAAATTAAGAGCATGTTGAAGATTCTCGGAATGCCGGATAATGTGTTCGTTGACATCCGGATGAAATCCCTCTCTACGTTTAAAACCAATTTTAAAACAGTTCATCGACATTTTGAAATATTGACATTTTTTGTTAACTGTAAACGCCAGTTTGGATTGACTGTGAACATGAAACTGCGCGATATTTAAAATGAATCGGACTACTACCTTACATGTTAGCGAATCCAATTGACTGCTGACAATGGAAAGCGTCAACATCGGGTCGACGGCGGTCTCCGCGACACACCAAGGCAAGAGCATGACGCCGGAGCAATTCCGGTTTGCTTGTCGTAATGGCAGCTTTCAGTCCAATTCGGCAGGTTTTTGTCCAGGATTTGCTCAAGTATGACCGACCTGCCGAGACTCGAGCCCACATGTCGTATTGTAGGCCAACTTGGTCATCTTGCCAAAGGAGCTCGCGTTTGACTTCTTGCTGTTCTGTCAGCGCAATCCGAAGCCTTGTCCTCTTTTGGTACGCGCCTCATTACAGGGCAGCACACTCGTTGAACGTTGACAAGTGCAGGAAGTTTCTGACCCCGGTTGCATGGATCTCCGTCGGTTTGCCCCGAATTCAGATATCCGCACCGATCTACCCAAGTACTGCGTGTACAAGCATGGAGTCATGACGGATGAAGTTGTCGATATCAAGGACTACTGGCGCGACGTAACAACTCGATGCATTCGTTATGCCCATTCAACATGACGTTGCAGGACTTGGTGACATTCTTGCTCGGTTGCTCGTTCAGCTTCGAGGATGCTCTTCAAAATGTACCGACAGTGTTCAGAATTTTGGATGAACTGACGGCATGAGTTTTGCCAAGGCCGGGCTGAGGATCCGCCATCTAGACGAAGGGAAGAACGTGCCCATGTACCAAACCAACATACCCTGCGACGCGGCGGGGGTGTTTTCAGGTAAAGTCCAGTTTCACCTGCTGCACGTCGCCCCATACATGAACGAATTAGGGAACATGGTGGTCAGCATGCGCCCATTCTCCCCGGCGGATGCCATTTTGGCCAGCGTCATCACTTCACGCTACCCCAACGTTCACGGAAGGTCGGTCGTTTGACCTACAAATATGTCGAGCTAACCTTCGCTGATAGTCCTGTCCACATCGGCGACCCCGACGCAATTGGCATCGCCGACATCTCAAAGCCGAATTATGGCGATGCTGTTACCATTCGTCCTGGAGAAGTATGCCCACTCCATTGTGTCGCACGAGTCGTTGATTCTCCACCACATAGATTCCTGTGTTTTGGGCGTGCGGTGTGACCCCTCAGAACGTCTTGCTTGCTAGCAAACCGGTACGATTTCCTATTGATCAAACCCATGCACACTTTCGCATCCAGGCGTTTGCCATCACGCACGCTCCTGGCCACATGTTCATCACAGATCGACGAAACGACACTCTTTAACACCTCGAGTGGGATCTTATGCTATCTCGTTTGTGTCTGGAACTCCAAATACTGCGATATAGTTGTGTGGTCGTGCCGCTTGGCGGCGCGGAGGGCGGCATCAGCATGTGTTCGGACTTCTTGGCCTCGATGAACCCACAGAAACATAACCATGTCCAAGTGTCCGTTCTGTGCGGCCCAAATCAACGCGTCCGCCGTGCAACCTTCTCGTCGCCGTACGTGGAGAAACTCGACGACGTCCATGTGTCCGTTCGCGGCCGCCAGGTCCATCGCCGCACTCGTGCATCCTTCGCTGCGATTCTCGTGCAAAAACTCGACTATGTCGAGGTAGCCATGCTGGGCCGCCGCGTCCATCGCGTCTGTTGTCGCGCCTTCGTGACGATGGTCGTGCAGAAAGTAGACTAAATCCAAGTTGCCTGCTTCGGCGGCCCAGTTGAGCGCGTCGGCGGAGCATCCTTCTGCACGGTGGAAGTGCAGAAACTGGACCACGTCCAAGTGTCCGTTTTGCGTCGCAAAGTCCATCGCGTCGATCGTGCCGCCCTCGGTGCGGTGGAAGTGCAGAAATGCAACGATCGCCAGGTGACCGTTTTCCGCCGCCCCGTCCATGGCAACATGCGTACATCCAACGGACGAGTGGTCATGGAGGAACCGCACAAGATCCAAATGCCCTCGAGTCGCGGCACTGTCCATTGCGTTGGTGCTGCATGAATATTGATGCTGCAGCAAGTACTCCACAACTGCAAGATGGCCATGTGCGGCAGCAGCGTCGACTGCCGTGGTATCGGAGCCACGCAACGCGGGATGGCGAGTGTGGGACTGGAGCTGGTGCAGGAACTGTACAATATCTAAGTGGCCGAATCGAGCAGCACATGTCAGAGCTTGCGGGGATATCGTGTGCTCCTGGCAACGGGCACAGCGCTTGACGACGTGGACATCGCCTTCGAAGATTGCAACATGCAGGACAAAGCGGGGATCCGATACCTCCGGGAGGTACAAGTCTTGAGCGACGTGCATCTGGCTGTCAAAGAATCGCTGATACCGCAACGGGGCACCGACGTTGTATCGAAAGTTGGCGTGGGTCTGGATGAACGCCCTCCATTCTGCAAATCGCGGGTGGAGGTCGGCAAATAGACCGGGCTGGAAGTGCTGGATTGTTGTCAAGAGCGATGGATTGAACAACACAGACATAAATGTCACTGCATGGTCCCGTCGAAGCAGACTTCGCCGCGTGATACGTCGCTTTCGATCGTGCTGAGGAGATGGAGGCCTCGGTCGCGGTGCCAACGCAGGTGGTGAGATTGTCACGTCATGTCGACGTGGTTCTGGTTGAATCTGCGTCGGTTTGGTAAATAGACCACACAACGGTTTGCACGTGAAGTACCGCACGCCGTTGACAGCTCCGTCCGACTTGCCTTCTTCAGGAGTGTCCAACTCAACGCCAACCCAGACACCCTTGGCAAACTCTGTGGGGCCGAGGAAGCGAAGCATGCCCTGCCGTCCACCAGAGACAATCACACGGCTTCCAATCGTTGCAAGACACTCCCATGGTGCGCGGCGATGCTTCTCGGGGGTCGCCCAAACTTCGTCCGCGCAGGAACGCGCCATCGCAATCGGCCAATTGGACTCGGACGCGGCTCGTTTCCCCCCAACACCAAATGAGGTAGACAACTGTACTGGACTAAGGGCAATTGCCGTATCTCACCTAGGTCCCAGTGAAGCAGGCTCTCGCGGACTCCAACACAGCTACCAGCTCTCGTCTAGCAGAGGGGATGGCGCCTTCTCCGCATCCGCCGCACTCTACTAGCACAGAGTGCGTGGCTCCTGCCGCCAGTGGCTTCGTCCTTGACCGCCTTTCGTGGCTCAGTTTCTACTCAACAATGTTTACGTCCGATGCGTTTTACCTTATTTCGAGCATTCCGGAAAATGTTTATCCGGACGTTTTGTCCCGCACTTCGAAAGGTCGCGCCGACAACGAGCAATGGCACCTCCGCAGTCGACGACGATCGCACTCATCAAGCCCGACTGCGCGACGGGGTACCGCGCTCCAGGAGAAGGAGACACAACGAAGAATGGAACGATTCTCGACGAAATCATGCAGCGGATCAAGGCAGAAGGATTTACAATCACCCAACGACGAACTCTCCAGTTGTCGAAATATCAGGTGCGACAGCTTTACAGGTACGTGCTTCCGCATGCCAACACCAGCCTGAACATGAGCAAGGCATTCATGGGAAGACCCTGAATTGGATGCGGTCTTGGACTTTATGGTAAGCGGGCCGTGTATTGCGATGCATCTTGAAAGAGACAATGCAGTCGGTACGGAAGGCCTTCACATTTATCCGATCGATTTAACAGTTTTCAGAGCACTGGAAGGCTGTGATGGGACCCATGGACCCTGCCAAAGCTAAGACAGTGGCATCTCCCAAGCCACTGCTTCGTGGAGTGTACGGCTCGACGCCCGTGCGAAATGCCTTTTACGGCAGCGAAACCAAGCTGTGTGCATTGCGCGATCGAATGCTACTCTTTCCAACCCCCTCGCCTGTGATGCAGCAAGCGCTGGCCATTGTTAAACCCACAGCTTTAAATTTCGTCGATACTTTGTCTGTCAATTTTGAGGTACTTGTAGCTGTCACTCTTCATGTGCTGACCGAGAAAATGTTTGGCGCAGCGGGAAGGTTTCTTTATCATGGACCAAGTGAAAATCGTACGTTCGTGGCGCTTCACTTCTACGGAGACCGTCGATCACGAATATGTTCGTAGTCTATCGAATCGGACGAAGAGATGCTGCTCTTATCTGAATCCAACGACCCTGCCTACGACTCTGAGCTCAAGTTGGCCATGACAACTGGCCAGGCTGTGGTGTTCCTTCTGGAGGGAATGAACATTGGCGACAAAGTACGCATGAACAAATCGAGATGTCTTGTACACTGATTTGTGGCGGTAGCTCGAGCTGTTGTTGGGGCCAGCGGACCCAGCAGAGGCCCAGGTATACTTTCCGACCAGCATCCGGGCGCGACTGGGTGTGTCGTTGGCCAACAACTGCGTTTTTCCGTTGCACTCGGTCTCGGCAGTGTCGCAGTACATTCAAAAGTGGTTTCCTGCCTTTTTGGCGCTCGAGGTGGGCATCATGGACGCGTCAGGGCATATGAACATGTTCCCATGGTCACGTAGCCCGAGCACACGCTGGCGATAATCAAGCCGGAGACTGCAAACGACCACGCTGACGAAATACAAAACATCATTGTGGCCAACGGGTTTCGCATTGACCGCCAGAGTCGACGACTGTTGACTCGCGAAGACGCCATGGAATTCTACGCCGAACACAAGGTTTGGGACGCTCGGTAGCTGGGGCAATAACCTGTGCAATCTTGTTTTTTTGCAGGGAAAGGCATTCTACGAGAAGCTGGTGGCGTACATGACCAGCGACGTGGTCATTGTAATGGTACGATGAATCCTTTGGTTTTGGCAAGTTTATTAAAAGTCCTTGTGGCGGTCAGATTCTCGTTCGCGTGAAAGCAATCTATGCGTGGCAAAAATGTATGGGTCCGACCAATTCGCTCACCGCCAAGGAACAGTACCCCAGTTCCATTCGTGGGCGATATGGCATCGACGGCACGAGAAACGCCACACACGGCAGCGACTCTCGGCAAAGTGCCGACCGAGAGATCCAACTTGTGTTCAATATCCCGCCCGCTGTTGCACTAGAGGCATCCATTTCAACGAAGGATGTAGCAGCAAGGCCAATCAAGCAATTGAGCCCAGACAAAACACTCCACGAAGCTCTGGCGCGAGGAGTTACGCTCCTCTGCCAGCAGGACCCGAAATTGGACGGCCTGGACGCAATCGCGTGGCTGGGACAGTACTTGACCAGCTATTCCACACTTGCCATGCCCGCGTCTGTCGTAGCGGCGACAGCTCCGGCCGCCGCCCACCTCGTTCGACGACCACAACCAGGCAAACCTGCGGATTTGGGCATTCCATCGTTGGCAGCGTTGTATATCGTGGGATTTTTTGGCCATGGCGCGAATCGAACGCTTCTTGCGAAGAAAATAGCCAAAGATTTTAGTTACCACTACATGGATATCGACGTCGTTCTCGACAAGGTTTGCAGCTCATTGCATAGCACTGTCCAAACAACTCACTCGTGTGGCGCAGAAAGATGCAAATGAAGATAGCATGGTCGCCATCGTCAAGGCGTTCAAACGATGCGTGTCGAAGCGCATCATTTTGGACAAGTGCCCGCCAGATTTGACATTTTATCTGTCGTTCCAACGAGTACGTAAAAACATTCCGTCGACGAGGTCCTACACCATTACCTTGCCATTAGCACGTGGCCCGGTTTGCGTGGATCACTGTCGTCGGCGACGATGTTGGCGACCACAAGCCGCCCCATCCCCATGCGTCGCCTCTCGCGCCAGACCTTCCGTTTTCTGTTCATGCAGCGAGCGAGCGAGAATTCTTCGATTACTTTCATCGGGTACGCAGACGCTGTTGTCGACAAGGCCCTCAACGAGAGCGTGCTAGTTTGGTCTGCTGCACTACGTTTCCCCACGCCCTCATTTGGACGAAGCATTCACGAAGCATGCCTGTTTGCCAGACATTTACGGCGCGTTTTGTCCTCGACTTTTGCTCGTCCGCGACAGGAACCGAGTCATCCGACCCGAGCAATGGGACCAGTTGGGTTTGCAATATCGGTGGAATGTATTGGACTTTTCCATTTTGCTGGAGAGAGAAGTCGCCCGGGAAGCGACCAAGACCCACGCCGGCGAGTACACAACGATGTTTCGAACCAAGGAAATGATGCCGTTCGACATGATCGTGCGGTTGCTGGCGCAGGCCATTGCTAAGACGGCTGCGATTCCCCGCTTCGTGATCACGAACGTTCCTTCGCATGCGTTGACTGGTGCATTCGTGACGCTGCTGGATACAACCGTTCGGGCGAGTCCCACCACGCAGTTGGTGAATGTAGAACCCCATCCAATTTGGGATGCCAAGCTACCAATGACGCAATTCGAATGGCGTAGTCATGCCGTCGGCCACCTCGTTTCCATTTGGGTGGACGGGATAGCGACCACCGACCACTTGCGCTCTCTCCTGCAGCCGCTTTTGGCACCAACGCTCGCGCTGTCAATTGACGAGGGGAGTACCTGTGGCGGCGGCGCAGATATCACGTCGGTGGCGCGGACGCGGGGTTTTCTCAAGCTGAGCGCCAAGGATGCGTTGCGAGCGGAAGTACTTGCGGGTTCTGTCGATGGCCTGCACATCCAAGAACAAGTCCAAGCCAACGAACCTATACAGGATGATTTAGTAGTGCGCGTGCTGCAAAAGGTTGTGTTACACCCGAGCCATCGCCGCGTCATCCTCGACGACTTTCCAGTCACGGTGGAACAGGTTTGATGAACTTCACGCATTCTCTCTTGACTGCGTTGACATAGGTCAAGGCACTTTCAGACCAGATCGCGGTACCGTCGCTGGTCATCCGCAGCCAAGAGCCCACAACGCCATTCCAACAAAACCTGCTGGCGCACTTGGCTCTGTCGCATCCAGTTGTGTCGCCATTCGGCCCCAATCTTCAAGCGCATTTGAGTCAGCTCTCTGCTTCCGTGGTGCTTGGCGATGTGTCGGACTTGAGTTTGTCGCGTCTGGAGCGCCATTTTCAAACAAAAGGAGTGCACGTGCTGTCCCTTGCCCACGTCGAATCGAGCGTGGAAGCCATGTGGTCCCAGCCAGGCCACCCCATCGACGATCGCTCGTTCGTCGAGTTAGTGTGCGCAATGCTTCGCCAGCGAAATCTGCATCGAGTGCTCTTTATTGGGTTTCCTCGCACGCTTCTGGAGGTACCCATTGCATTCGTTTGACGTCCATGTTGACTCTGTCGCCAGGCCAAGACTTTTCACAGCGTTGGCGTTGCCATGGACCACGTTACGGTGCTGACGAAGAAAGTGCTCCCCGTGCCCCATGCGCTCACCGATGAAGACTTCTACTCGTCGGACGAAGAAGAAAAAGCCCGCAAGAAGAACGCACCGGAGCCGCAATTGAGTCAGCTCACGCGGTACTTTACGGAAACGTCGCCCCATGCATTCCATGCCACCACATACGTTGATATTGGACGGGTGTATCCCCAACTTGAAGCGCTTTTCCGACCACGAGTGTTCTTGGCCGTGGGCAACAAAGCCAGTGGGTTCCACAGTGCCGTCCAGCGGGCCGCCCAGTCCTCCAACTGCGTTTACGTTCACGTACCAACCCTCCACGCTCATCATGTGACGCGATTTCCGTCGAGCGATCGCGCCAAGCGCATCCAAGCCGCATGGGCCGAGCGGCGTTTGGTGGATGTGGCGATCACGATGGACCTCGTGAAGTTGGAAGTGTTGCGGCACCCGATATCGACACGAGTAGTCCTGACGGGGTTCCCACGGGTCATTCGCAATACCATGCCGTATGTCCACGACCAGCTAATGGCCTTGGCCGAACACGTTGGACACGTTGACCAGGTACTTCGTGACGAGATACGCTGGGATGCCGTCGCTGAGAGTTCTTTTAGCTCCTGCACTTCACGACATCTCCCGCGACGCTCGCAGCCCGTGTGGGGGATGTCGAAGTTGTCCATGCTCACACGGATGCTTTCAACGCCGAGAACCTACCACTCGTCGACTTGTACGTCAAGCTCAACAAAGTTGTGACCACGCTCAGCGCCGACGTGTCGTTGGACACGTTGACCCAACAAGTTCAGACGGTCTTGGTCGAGTAACCCGTTTTCATCGAAACCAGCAGCAATGAATTGATTCCAAGATGCACATTTCAACTCGCCTCTCGTCGTGTGCTGCACAGCCGCAACCTGGACCTCGTCGTTGCATATTCTTCCATTGTCGACAACTCGCTACGCGGATATTCCCAGATCATGACGCAGTGCATTGCGCTCGTGGCCCAGCGAGCACGAGGACGTGAGATATTGTCATGGCCAGCAGCACGAGGGAACGACGATGCAACGAGGGTCGAGTGTGGGGCGGGCATGTCGGGCAATCCCCAAGGGGATATCATAAATTGAGACCCGCCCAGTGGGCGTGTCCACGGGGGTTGGATTAGTTTTCAACTAGCAATCACGATGCATCAGCATAAGCTTCACACACGATCGTATTGCCCCAAGCGCAAAGATGCTGGTTGATACGTGCATACGAGAGAATTGCTACAAATGACAAGTGCGCGCAGGTGAAATGAACTCCAATCACGCAGTTCGATTGGTCAAAAGTCACGCATTTTCAGCAACTAGCCATGTCAAGCGCGGCGGGACGGGTGTCTGGTGCGTTCTTTGAGTACTCGCGAGCGGCATGGGAAGCATCGAAGGAGAAGCTGCAATTGGACAAGACACACACACCACCTGAGGCCACAGCAAAGGTGGCGTCGCATTTTGAACGAAGTCGAGAAGCATGGCGGAAGCAACGCGACGCTGCAACTCCCATTCCAAAGGCCCAAACTCGCGTCTCCGCGACAATCAGTGGTTCGCCTTTGACGGCAATACGACAAACGGACAAACTTGCTCTTCCGGCCGTAGCGAATCCGCAGCCATCGTTCCAAGAGAGAGTTGAAGCGTTCTATCGACAGTACAATCCGACCAAGGTGGCCGAAGTTGGCAACCTCGTCGCGTCGTATGCAGGGCGCGAGGACCTTCTCTTTGAAAAGCTCGAGGCGAAATACTGCCCCAAGCCTCAAATATTGGAACCGCTAACGAACTCAAGCCACGTAAAAGTATACTTTGACATTGAGATGGACAACACCGTGTCCCGAGTGGTGATGCGACTTCTTCACGACATCGTGCCAATGACGGCAGAGAACTTTCGATGCCTTTGCACCGGTGAAAAGGTCCGCCCAAACGCTAGTTCCATGCTCCCCGTTGCCTCACGCTTCCGACATCGCGGTAGGGCAAGCACCTCCACTTCAAAGGATCCAAATTCCACCGCATCAAGACGAATTTTATGGTGCAAGGAGGAGGTGTGTTGCTCATGCACTTCCTTTGAACCATGCACTCACGAAACTCCTTGAAGACATCACCAAGGGCGACGGCACGGGCGGAAGCAGCATCTACCACGGCACGCCCCATGCCAACGCGTGGGGGCACTTCAAGGACGAATCGTTCTTGCCGCACGACCGCGTCGGCTTGTTGTCGATGGCCAACAAAGGGCCCAACACGAACGGGTCCCAGGTTCGTGAGATTTGATTGACGCATGCATGTGGGTTCACGCTGGGCGGTGTAGTTTTTCATCACGACCAAGGAAAAATGCCTCAACTTGAACGGAAAACACGTCGTGTTTGGCGAAGTCATTCAAGGCATGGACGTTGTTCGGCGCATCGAAAACCTTCCAACCGATCCCTCCAACGACCGGCCGCTACCAGATCACGACGCCACTATTGTCAACTGCGGCCAGCTCAGTTAGCACCATCGTGGATAAAAAACCACAGTTGAAATGCACCAAAGTCGCCCGACATTCTAAAGCGTGCGATGCGCTCGTTCGTGCTTTAAGCTAATGCAACGACTTGGCAGGGAAGCTCGGGTGTGTTTCTAGTCGGTCGACTGACTCGTCAAGTACTCGAGCGTGCGCGAGAGCCCGTGCACAACGGCTGCGGGGGTGTTGTACGCAAAGCAGATCCGATAGAAGCCTGGCGTCGGAGCGTGTTGAGCCTCGCCGGGGGTCATGATGAATTTGCACTTCTCAAACATGAGTTGGGTCAATTCCCGCTCGCCATACCACGTATCGTGGCGCAAAAAGGCAGAAAAGTCGACCCAGACAAACATCCCTGCCGGCGCTGGCACGAACGGCACGTTGAACTTGGTCAGGACGGCGGCGACTTGGGTGTATGAGTGTCGGAGGTCGCGGTTGTTCTGCGCAATGTAATCGAGGGACCATGGTAAGTCACGCAGGAGATGGGCGAGGCCGTCAAGCAAGTAATTGGGCACTCCCGAAAAGTAGAGGACGTTCGATAGGGCTTGAAGCAAGTCTGTGTTTCCCGTGTAGACGACTCCGACGCGGAGTCCGGACGCGGCCCAGTCCTTGGACAGTCCCCACAAGATGTGCACGTGTGGAGGTAGGTGGAAGTGCGGGGTCATCGCTTCCGACGTGTCGAAGATGGTCGCGCCAGATTCAAATGCATGGAAACTCAGTTCCGGCGAGTGAATCGAGTTGGCGTAGATTTCGTCCACGATGAGGTGCAGCTTGTACTTGACGCACCAGGACGAAATGGCCCGCAGAGTCTGGCCACTTCGAATAATGCCCAGAGGGTTTTCAGGGTTGAGAAGAAGAACAGACTTGGGCATGTGGCCGGCCGCGACAGATTGGTTGTACGCCGCCTCCAGGTTCTCGACAGTTATTTCGTACGTGGAGGTCATGGGCACGTCAACCACTTTGATGCCAGACGACACGAAGAAGTCGTTGTAAAGCGCGCCATAGGCGGGCGTGGGTAGCAGCACGGCATCACCTTCGTCGTGTAGTAGCGAACTCAAATGCGCCAAGAGGGAACCGACTCCACTAGATAGTGCCAAGTGGTTCGGGTCGATGGTTTTCGCCACGCTGGTGTCTTTCACTAGCGTGGCCTTGATGAATGACGCGTATGCCTCCTTAAAGGCTACCAAAATAAACGACGACGTGTTGAATTTATGGGACGACGGGGTGATCTCATACCGCGTCGACCAGTGAAGTCATCGTAGCCCAAGCCCGATTTCTGTGACGCCGCGGCGCAACTTTCGTTTAATTTCGAGAGCATCTGCGAGTGCGATGGTTATATGACGACGTTGGGTGCAAGTCGGCGAAGAAACAGGTCGGCGTGTGCATACCTTGTTGGCGTCGAGGATCCGATTCTCCGAGATCGCCACCGATACGTATCCGTCCAAGTTGTCATCTGTCGCTTCATTGGCGAGGGCATCCAGGGCAAGCTGAAAGTACGACAGAGCTGGCTGCAACGCCCGCTTCCCGCGCGTGGAAAGCGCGGCGGATGCGCCAGCCTTGATGGCCGACATCTCTCGAACGTCGGGCGGATGGAAGATCACCCTCGGACTGAGATCGAAGTTCGAATTGATATTTCATAATAACCCAACTATACGTCAAATTAACTGAGGTTACAAATCGGATTCGACGAAACGGCTCGAGACATCACGGTATTCTGTGCGCCATGCCGATTGAGGGCTCGTCCAGGCTGCCTGCGTGGGAACGAGAGAAAGCGATTCGTCGCGAGAGCAAGCTGCGCCGCGAGTGCGTCCTATGAGCATGTTTGATTTCCGAAAATGCCCATAATTGCTGTAGAAAGCTCCCACCATCACAAATCCACAGCCTCGACCCACAAGCAGAGACCACGTCGCGTCCTGCGTCGGATAGAGCTGCCGCTATCAAAGACAAAAAGCAGTCAAACGCCGCCGTGCAGCCACACTTCGTGCCATACGACGAAGTACCGGAAGAGACTGATCTATGGCCAACAAAGAAGTCGCCTCCGTTACGAAGTCAAGACAATACAATGGCCCCAAGCAACCAAACAAAGTACCAAGTCCCGTTTGGCATACCATTCAACTTACGCGACTGCTATGTGCAGGTTTCGCGCCGGAGCATCCGCGGCAACAGCCCCCATGAAGGCTCCAAAGGTCCACACGTTGAATGCCAACAATGCTGACGTGCGACCCGGTGACCAACACACACAAGATTGCGATGCATGGAGCGTAGCATCGAGCGATACCAACTCTGACGACGACGAGGATAAGCTTGTGGACAGCTTGGAGTTTTCGATCGTTGTATCGCCAAAGCCAAAACCAACGGTGAAACCTCCAGTCAAATCACCCCCTCCTTTTTCGACCCATCCGCAGCCCACGACAAACATCAGCGCGCCAAAGCGTCGTGAGATGCCTGCACCCAGCCAATTCAAGGCGAAGGTCGCCGACGAGCGCGCCCAGACAAAGAACGAGCTCCCTGCTCCACCTATTCAAAAGAATCAACTTGATCCATCCACAGTCGCATCGAACCACCACCCATTGCACCCTAGACAACCTGAAGAGAAAGCCTTGAAATCCACCAAACTCCACGGTGGAGAGGTAAAACCTATCGCGAACGCCATGGCTCCGCGACTCGAAGCGCCGATTGAAAAAGTGCCCCCGCCTTCTCGACCTGCCGTCGTTGCCAGTGAATGCCAGCCAAAATATCCTATTGCAGCTCATCAAACATCCAAACCAGCTGCAAAACAAGTTCGCGACCCCAAGTGCAACATCTTTGATCAAGCTAAGCCATCGCCTATCGAAGTTGTCGCTCCACCGCAGCCTGTAGCAAAGCCCAAGGCAACGCTCGGCACGGTAGGGGACACCGTTCGGTCGAATCCATTTTATCGCCCTGTCTGCGCTTGGTCGTAGTGTCGCGCAATCACCGTCCTGTCGGCATCGATGGAAGAAGAGCAGCTGCGCCGCGAGATTTTGTCGTTGAATTCAAAGCTCGACAAGGTGCGCTTCTCTGCGTCCCACGACGACGACGACGACGACCCCAAGAACAACGAATGCAGTGATGCAACGTCACCAGCTTACGGAGGCGGGACTCATCACAAAGTTGGAACCCGCACGGCGCTCGTCGATCGTTGTTCTCTCGAAAAACGCCAACAAATGTCCGGAGTGTATCAAACCCGTGTCCGCAGAGGCGTTCAGGTACATGTGCCGGACAGCGGCAAGCCAAGCGGGAAGAAAGCGGACAAGGTGTGTGTCAAGAAGGACTTGGCGTTGAAAATGCTCCTATCGTAGGACCTGTCTTCCAACCCGAACTCATTCGTTTTATCGTGCTATGACTTGGTCGGGTGAGCTGACTGCGGCCGGGGCTTGGATTTCTTTGGAGGTTGGGATGGCGAACTGGTTTGGCGTTTGGGAACTTTTGGTATGCCACTCTGCGGTCGTTGGAGGTGCTTGAGCGGGGTCAGGTCTTTGCTGGCTCGAGGGACCGCTCCCACATTGACACCACAAGGGATGTATATGCGTGGTTCGTGGTCAGTGGTCACCACGATGGTTGTTGCCGAGTCGGCTTGGTTTGAGCTGTCGGTGTTATTTTCGGGGGGCGTTTCGAGCTCTGGTGTGCTCTGGGATGCCTTCATGGTCCCCCGTCCCGAGCGATGTCGCTTGGCTTCGGCCTCGAGAACGCCATTTCGAAGTTGCAGCTCGTGGTTTCGTTTCGCCATTGCATTGAGTTCTTGCAGGAGCTTTGTGTTGTCGGTTGAGAAGACGGACACAAGCTTTTGCCTTTCATGGGTCATTGCATCAAGGCGCGTGCGTAGCTTTCGCTGCTGGTCTTCCCCGCACTTGTTTTGCCGCGTCAACTCTTGGATGATAACCTCGTCGGATGCCATTTCCCTCTGCACGACCCGATTGCGTTGGCTCCCACTGCGAACGTCGTACTTGTGGTACATCTTGACGATGTCGTCGATGGTGACTCGCGTGCCTTCCTGTTCGCGTTCAATCAAGATGCCGAGATCGCGACAGAAAGCAGTCGTCACTGCTTTTGCCTCCGCGACCTGGCGCTTCAAGTCAGCTACGGACCGCTCAAAGAATGACACTTTGCGCTTCATCTGCCCGTGCGCCTCGTCCATTTCGTTGGCGTCTTCTACGACCGCGCTGTTCTCCGCATGCAGCTCTTCCACAAACGTACGCATGTGTTGGATGTCGAGCTCCTTGTTCGATATCGTAGCTTGCATCGTTTTCAGTTTGCACAATCTTGCGTTGTTCATCTCTTCGAGCCCTTGGATTTGCCGCGCTTGATCGGCGACGCGGGCCTCGAGCGCGGCACCATCCGCGACTGCTTTTGCCGTGGTCTTGCGCTCGACAGAGAGCTCATTGTTGAGGGCGTCCACCACCAAATGCAACCGATTTGCTTCTAGCGTGGCTTGCTTGATGCGCTCGTCTTTCGTTGCCAATGCGTTCAGCATCATGCGCAACTGCTGCTGCAAGCTCGAAATCGTCGACTTGGTCTCTTCTTGGTGTTGGGCTTGGGCCGCTGCGCAAAAATTTCATTAATGTATCACAACGAAACGATTCGATTCCAAACACCACACGAATGTCGGGTGCACGCTCCCTACCTTTGCCTTGATCGACGGCAGCCTGCATGGCGCTTAAGTGAATGAGTGAGTCGTCATTTTGCTGCGACAGGAGCTCGTCGAACGCATTCTGTTTCGCTTCCAGTTGCTGAGCTAGCGTCGCGAGTTTCGCTTCATAGGTCGCCACGGTGGCGGCCAACTTGGCGTCCCATTCCTTTGTCAACACCATTACCTTCTCTTCCCCACCGAATCGAATGTCGTCCACGCGCTGCCTCTCCGTGACAACTTGCCGTTCCAGTTGCTGACACACGTCAGTCATGGCACTCAGCTTGGTCGCAAAGATGCTTTGCATCGTTTGCAGACTCTTGTCGTGCTCACACTTCATCTCGAGCATCGCCGTGTGCGCGTCGTGTGCCTTGGTGTGCATGTCCGTCTCCAGCGCTTTCATTTTGGTTTCCCACGACGATTTCGCCAGTCGCAGTTCGGTCTGCCGCTCCCGGTCGAGCAAGTTCATTTGGTCCGCATTCAGCTTGGCCGTGATGTCCTTTTCCATC
Source organism: Aphanomyces invadans (assembly GCF_000520115.1). NCBI lineage: Eukaryota > Oomycota > Saprolegniomycetes > Saprolegniales > Verrucalvaceae > Aphanomyces > Aphanomyces invadans. The sequence goes on from NW_008580146.1 coordinate 1,748,914, forward strand.
TTGAGCTGCTCCTTCTCGGTCTCTAAATCCGTAATGCGAAGGCTTCGCTCAACCACGCTCGCTCGATCGACCTACCCACAGCAGTGAGGCGACGACATCTGGCAAGTAGGTTCGCCAACATACCAAGCACAGCTCGTCCGTGACCAGTGCCGTCGAAAACTGCGTCTCTGGGGCGGCTTGAAGCATGTGCAATGTCTTGGTGTGACCTGGTAGCGTTTCTGGACCCGCCAAAAATCGCGGACTTGGCGCATGGACGTCGACATGGCATGACATCATCGTGCCATCCACGCTCGCAACCAAGAGCACACGCTCGTTCATGCAGCTTCGCACCGATAATATCGACGCCATGCTCAGATCAAACCAGATTGGTGAGGCGGATAACGTGCTCGGTCCTCCCGTCGATTCCCTAGCCAGCAGGGCGTGTTGAGGCCAAGTAGACACGTTGCTACAATCCATACCACGAAAACACAACGACGCTGCCGTTGGCCGTGCCGGCGCACACGACGCAGGCCGGACCGAACTCGAGGACAGTGATCCTCGCTTGAATTTCCATTGATTCGAGTGGTGTCGAGTTCAGGCAGCCGTCGCGCCACACGACGACGACCGACACGTCCGTATCCGAAACGCAGCTGGCTGCAATGATGGGACAACTCGTGACGGGGTTTCGCGACAAGGCGAGAGCAGAAAACACAGTTGCACGGTCAAACAGACATGATTTCTGGCCGGACGACGTCGCTTGAGTGGCAGAAAAGGATCCATCCGCGCCCAACCCCCATTCCAAGAGCGCACCGCAGTCGTCCGACGTGTAGAACCGACCGTCGTCGAGGCCCCATCGAAGGCACACCACGTTGGCCTCACGACCTACCGCACACGAATCACCATTGTCCTTCCTACATCGTCGTGCTTTCGGCGTTATCGAAACCAGAATGCGTACCAGCGCAGACCGCGACGAGAGCTGGCTCGAGACCACCAAAGTTCCGATAGACGTAGACGCTTTTGTCATCGACGAGCGCGACGAAGTAGTTGCCGCCGCAGCTGTACGCGACAGTTGTTGCGTGTTTGATGTCGACTTCGAATGCAAGACGGAGGGAATCGTAGAGAACGTGGTAAATGTGGATTTGGGCGCTGCATCGACGTCACGTGGTCAAGGTCTGGCTGGGACACACGGGTGTACCTGAAGCTGATCACCATTTCAAATCCAGACGGGTGAAAATCCATGCAATTGGGGACGACATGCACAAACGCATGGTGCAGGACGCCCCGGGTGTCGCTCTGACCATAGATGCAAGCCAGTGTGGCGCCCGTCGCGCGCTTTCCTGTGACCGCCACCACGTGCTTTCGACTGGACGTTGCCATGGTCGTGACCGAACCAAGGCGAGGAAGGGGTGTGAACGTCATTAACGAGACAAACTAACTCACACAGTCGATTCGGATGAGCTCAACGACATCGCCATGACCGCATCGACGTACCTCGTCGTCTTCGCGAAGAAGACACAAGTTGGAGAGGTCGTACGCGCCGTAGTAGCTTGGTGTAGCACACATGAAGCCCGCACCAGCCGCATCCATCGACAAACCCAGCACCGCCTCTCTAGATTGCGTGATTTGACTTTTCTGACCAGCTGCATGGCAATGTACTTGGAATCGAGCCGCATGCGTTTGACCAAGTGAATGTCTGCGCCGTTGAAAGAGTCGACTTCGAGCACCGACAACCAACCGCAGTCGCCCCCTACGACAACACTACACAAACGTTAACGCAGCGCCAGCAAACGTGTTTGGCAACCACCTGGTCCTGAAAGACTGCACGCATTGCAAAATGTGTCCGTGGTGCAGCGATGGTATCGTGCGTACAAGCTCGCCATTGCGAAAGTACTGGACGTCGCCGTTGTCGAGGACGGCCACGATTCCGTCTGTCGCCCCAACCCACGTGTGGTCGACATATCGAACGGCAGAGTTGGCTGAATTGAACGTCGCAAAGGGGCGGCACGTCGGCTCCGTGAGGCGCCACAACCGCAAGTGGACGCCGCCCGACGTTGATATTTGGGCCACGTCAATCGGATTGAAGCAAATGCGCGTCACCTATACACAAGGGATTGTATTTCCATGGGCGAAACAAGATGTGAATACTTTCGAGTGAGCCTCAGTGAGAGCCACTTGGCGAGCGCGGGTCCAATCCCACAATGCAAACACCCACTCGGACGTGGTGGATTGCGCAACAATGTACTTGCTGTCGTGGGAAAATGCGACCGATGTGAAGCTGTGCGTGGCGTACGTGAGCGTGCGAATGGGCGTAAGGCGGGACCATCGCGTCGGGTCACCTGCAGTGTCCTAGGGGCACGTCGCTTGACGCATCACGAGTGGCGAGTTTGGCGCACCTCCTTGGCAGTTTTGAGGCAATACATCGAGATAGTGCTCTCAGTGCGCCGTAGACTCGAGTGGGCGCTGCGTGCAACGGCCACGTAGCTTCGTTTTGCCGTGATCGCCAAGGCACAAATGTCGCCAAGGCGAATGGACGCCGAGTCGGAGTCTTTCGACGCCGGCGGTTCAAAGAACGACGTTTTCTGGCTGTGGATGTTCTGCAGGGCGACGTACTTCCCAATCGCGTAGATCACTTCGTTCTTATTCACATACAAGAGCATGTCACGCAGGTTTGTGTTGAAGCCCACACCGGACGCTGGTGTGACGCGAATGGGTTGTGGTTGGGTTGCGCCGTCGTTGTGAGTGGCGCCTTTGCCTGCATGAGAGTCCACACTATATGTGGCTGCCGCTTTTATCGCCGACCGCATGGCTTGCATCGTACTGCTGCTGTCTCCATGCGCATGCGAAGCTTTCACCATGGTGAAGCCGTCGTTGGCCTTCGAGTTGGTCAGGCGTTTCAAGCTGGCAGTTACCCCAGGGAATTTTCCGCTGCACCGATCACACTATTTCCTGTGCCCTACCCGCAATTGCGCAATCCTCTTTTAAATGTGAAGTTTGTATGAATTCCACACTATTTCGAGTAGGTTGTAAATTGCGCAAACTAAGTTTGGAGCTGTCATCCAGCAAAGGTCATTTTTGGATTTTCCTCAAGATGTCCAGCGCTTCCGAGACGAACTCCGGTGCTGCCTCCGCGACGAAGCGGCGGCCGATGACGCTGCCCGAGAAGATCCTCACGCACTCCGCGGTGGGCTTGAAGCACCCGTACGTCGAACCGGGCCAAATGATCTGTGTGAAGACCCAATGGACCCTTGCATGCGAAATAACGTGGAAATCCATGGACAAGACGTACTCGGTATGCAATCCTCGAGCTTCTCTCGATCTCATGGCTTTGACTAGGACATGGGTCGACCTCGCATATGGCGCAACGACCGCTTCTGGCTCGCCATCGACCATACTGTCGACCCCCGCGTGAATCACTTGCCCCGCCAACAAATGATGATTCAAGCGTCGACGAATTTTGCTGCGGAAGCCAAGTTAACAAATTTCCAGAAGCCCAACACCACGATTCTTCACACGGAATTTTACCGCCAACGCGCGCAGCCTGGCCAAGTGGTTGTGGGGGCGGACAGCCACAGTTGTTCCACGGGAGGGCTTGGTGCGTTCGCCATCGGCCTCGGCGCCGCCGACGTCGTGATGCCTCTCGTGACCGGAGAAACGTGGATCCAAGTGCCTGAAACTGTGAAGATCGAATTTGTCAACGCACCACCTTTCGGGTTGGGTGGCAAGGACATCATGCTGTACACGCTGGGTCAGCTCAAGTGCAACACTGTCGCGATTGGCCGCTGTGTCGAATGGTCCGGCAACATCGCGCCGCTTTCCTGCGATGCCCGCTTCGCCATCGCAAACATGACGGCGGAATTCGGTGGTATTGCAGGCATCTTTCCTGCAGACGAACGCACCCAAGCGTACATTGCTGGCCGCGAGTCACACAACCAAGATGCGCTCTATTTCCGTGCCGACCCGGACGCCGCGTATGCCGAAGTGTTCCAGATCGATCTGGCCAACTTGGAGCCACAAATCGCGCTCTTTCCGTCCCCAGACAACGTTCAACCTGTCAGCGCTGTCTTGAACATGCCGCTACACGGATGTTTCATCGGTGCGTGCACAACCGCCGAGGAAGACTTGATTCTTGGCGCGCTCGTGCTGGAGCAGTGCCTGAAGCAAGGTATGAGACCTGTTGGCCACGGCGAGCGTCGTGTGACCCCTGGCAGCCAAGTGATCATCGATCACTTGCGCGCGGAAGGTCTGCTGGAGTTTTACGAGCGCGCGGGCTTTACCGTTGGTGCGCCGGGCTGCAGTTTCTGTCTCGGTATAGCTGCCGACGTAGCCAAGGAAGGGCAAGTGTGGCTCACGAGTCAGAACCGAAATTACCGCAACCGCATGGGCAAAGGCAGCATTGGCCATCTCGCGTCGGCTGTGACGGTGGCGGCGTCGAGCTTCGGCATGGCAATCACGGACCCTACGCCTTTCCTTAAGTTGATATCGCCTGAGCGATTGCAATCGTACTTGCCGGTCAAGACCAACTTGCCGCCGATCACGATTGCGGTCCCAGCACCAGAGCTGCCAGAACCCGTGACCAAATCGGCCACCGTTGACGCCACTGGTTCGACCCCTGAACCAGCTACGGGGGTACTTGAAGGCCGCGCCCAAGTATTTGGCGACAACATCGACACAGACGCGATCTTGCCAGGCGAGTTTTTGTGTGAGAACGACGTCGAAGCGCTCGGCAAAGTCGCCTTTTTGCACACAAACCCCGACTTCCGGTACGAACACATCATATGTCGTGGTTTCTCTATCACGAATGAGTTGCTCATGGTGGGGGGTTGACAGGGACAAAGTCAAACAAGGCCAGTCGATTGTAGTAGCGGGGCATGGATTTGGCTGTGGGTCGTCGCGAGAACAAGCCGTGACGTGCCTGAAAGGTGCGGGGGTCAAGGCCGTCATTGCCAAGTCGTTTGGGTATATCTTTTCTCGCAACGTCCAAATGTTTGCGTTGGTGGGAATCTGCATCACGGACGACCGGTTCTATGAACTGGCCCAACCCAACGCCTCGATTCGCATTGAAATGCGCGGCCGGACGATCCACGTCGCGGGCGAAACCTTTCGCTTTAAAATGTCGCTGTTTGAAGAAAAGCTGCTCAACGGAGGTGGAATCATTCCGCTCTACAAGAAATTTGGCAACCGCCTGTTCCGAGTCGCCGTCGAAGATGCTGAAGCCGACGACGATGCAGTGGCGTGTGGCACATCTTCTCAAAACTGCGCGTCGGCCGGAAAGGCGGTGGATGTTGCGTGGTAGATAGATTTTATTCCAAACAATGTCAAGAGTGATTTATTGGAACAAGGTCGAGGGCTTGCTTCGCCGTCCCGCTCAGACGCTACAAGTCAAGGGAGTCGAGGTACACGTGTCCATGCTTTTGAAGCGCCTGGAATTGCCAAGTGGAGTGGCGTCGACTTCCATTAGATCAAAGAAGCGATTTCATTACTCGCTCTTTTTTGCGTCGATGGGAGGTTGTGCAGCACGTATGGCAGGTTCTTGGGACTTGGTCAGCGCTCGTTTCTCTGCAGCCGAGTCATGCGTCCACACAGCGGCACACCCAACGATCAGGAAGAACGCAATGAAGCCCATAGGAAAAAGCCAGAGGAGCGACCACGGATACCCGCGCACCATGAAGCGATAGATCTTGAGAAAGTAGTTGCCTTGGGCGATCGCGCGCTCTTTGCCGGTCAAAATGTTGATAAAGAACTCTGCCATCGCGTCGACGTCGTCGGCCCGGCCGTCGTAGTTGTAAAAGACTTGGTCCTATTGATGATTGGATTGTGAGATTTCCATCTACTGTGGGGCGACGACGTACCTGGCGATTCCACACAAACAGCGTCGGCACTTGCTCTGGGTAGACGAAGAACTTGGAGATGTAGTTGACGTACTTGTCGCTGTCCAGCCATCCAAATGCGAACTTGTCTCGGTCAGCGCGACTTAGCGGCGAGTCCGAGTAGGATGCGAGCTTCTTCATGGCTGCTTCGAACGCGTCATGTTGATCAGGGACGTAGCACCCAATGACAAGGATGCGGAACCACCCAATATGCTTCATGTTCGATGCTTCAAAGGAAGTGTAGCTCGGGTATCGATTCTTCTCAACCCACTACAACCACCCTTGTCTTAGCATTTGGTGTCGTTTGAGCACCAGGACACCGTCGGAAGGCCGAGCTCTCCGTCATAATAGTAAGGTTCCACTTGGTTCACGTCCACGCGAGCAATGAACGGCACCGGTCTAGCCAAATCTGGTGGTCGCCACGGTGTTGGAATCGACGACGGACGTACCTGGAAAATTTGGCCAAAATGGCTGGACTCGTGCTGGTCACAAAGATCTGCACAAGAGTGAGCTATCCATTTCATGAGCAAGTCCATCCATACATGATGCTTGTGATACTGCGACGCTTCATGCTGGTACTGAGCTTGGAGCTCGACGGCCACTCGATCACCTTTCGTGTCATCGCTCTGCATGCATGAAAGCAGCGTTCGCATCAAGACGCTGCCAGCATCGTCGCATGAAAATCGATCGTCAGCCGCAGTACCTGCAAGCCCAAGAAGAGCATCGAGCCATCCACGGACAAATATCGATCCCACTCGGCTTCAGTCGTGACGTTGCTGACGACTGCGCCAGCCAAACGCTTTCCAAATTTGACAATCGAGTCCACCGTGCGGTCTCCAGGGTACAGTTGGAGGTCGACTTGGTTCAGCCGGGAGTTCCATCGACCGTACATGAGAGTCGGGTATCGTACGATCTCATACTGTGCTTGCAGAACTGGGTTGGCGTCCACATTCACCTTGCCTACAAGTCGACTTTGAGAACCTGGCCTGCCGAGGTGGGTCGAAATAGGAAATGCAACACGAACCCACGCGCAGGACGCCCTTGGCTTCCACTGCTGCCACTTCCAAGAGTGGCTCCAATTGAATGCATGCCGAGCACCATGGCTACACATCAAATCGCGGTGAAGTCATTCGGTGGAGGGGCGAGTTTCAACTGACAGCGTAAAAGTCAATGAGCCACACGGAGCCAGATTCGCGGATCGTAGCAGTGAATATATCGTCCCCCAATTTCTCAATCGCGTCGCTGGATGCACATGCTTGGAAGAGGAAGGAAGTGAAGGCAAGAAGGATCCACGCGAGCGCCGGCATGCTGCTGCGGCGTGACGTTGAACTTCGCCCGTTGCTTCGACGTGCCGTTCAAATTATTCGGACAATATATGCAAACACGAAATATTGTACTGAACATATTAGCTGATATGCTTTCAATGGCAAACTAGTGACAACGACGCCATCAGTCGTCCCAGGTTCAAGTGCGAGCAAGGAAACAATGACGGCTTGTACACGCAAGCGTAAACGAAATTGCCGCAGTGTTCACGTTTTTATTTGAGTCATCCGATGGCAACCAGACGACTCTTTATACGAAATATTGAAATGCCCGTACTTAGGATGTTCTGTTAAGATTTTGACGTGTTACAAAATTTCGTGGCATCCACACCAGGCGGCCGTATCATAACACTTTGGCATGGAATAGAATTTATGGAAGCGCAACTCATCCTCCTCTTCTTCAAGAGAACTCTCCTGCGCAATTCCCGAAATTTTGCTTCGACCCACCGACTTCAAGACATGGGTATTTGGACCGATGACATGGACATCACGAGGTTTGAGCTCGTTCAACACTCAACAGTGCTGAGAAAGAAGGCCGACAGTGGCTACAAGAAGGAAGCTTGGTCGGCGGCTCACGACAAGCTCAACGACAAGATGACGATGTCAGTGCGCATCTTTGAATTGCGTGCGCGTTGTGTCGTGCAGCCAAGTGGTCTTGAATGCTTGTTTAGTTGAATTTATTTCTATTGACTTTAGGAAAGAACAGATATATTTCGTCCAAACAGCACACACTGAAGGTCACCGGTTCGGTCCCGTCGCGGCCGGGTTTTTTTCGTGAGTTGAAACCGACAGGTTGATGCGAGGCCACTGCGACAACGGCCGTCATGGGACTCTTCAAAGGTTGCAAATCACCTCGTAAAGTTGCCCAGCAAGTTCATGCGGATGGTCCCCAGGCTTCGTCGCCCGCTGCGTTCTCGAACACTGGTCAGACCCCTGGCGCGGAGACATCGGCAACGAGGAAGCTCGTGGGCAATGCGGCGTTCAATGACATGGATCTATTTGGCGAAGACAGCGACGCGAGCGACGATGACGCAGCGATCGAGAGATACGATCGCGATGACGAGTCCGACGATGATGAAGTGCATCAATCGCGTAACGTGGAAGCTCTCTTGTCCAAGGTACTGTGGAGCCGCACTTGGTAGACATGGTGCCACCACGACAGTGTAGATGACTCCAGAGGAAATGTTCGTCAAATTTGACGAAGATCATTCCGGAATGATTTCAACCGACGAGTTCATCAAGATGGTAAGTGCGCCAGTATGCTGATCGCTTGATGGCGTCGCTGATCCGCGTGCAATTGATGCAGTTGCCGCAACTCGGCATCAAGTTGAGTGATGCAAAGGCCATTCGTATCTTCGACACATGCGATAAAGACGGTAGTGGGGAAATCGACCTGGAAGAGTTCAAGATGGCCATGTTCACCGTGGACCCAACGACGGGTAACTCGCTGGGGTACACTTCTGTCATGTCGTTTGCAAATACGGGCGCCCTTACTCCTCCGACCAGGTTCTCTCCGTCATCGCTGCTGACTCCAAAAGACACGTTTCACTTGTTTGATTCGAATGGGTCGGGACAGCTCGACGAGCTCGAATTTGCCGACGCCCTCGAGTACTTTGGATTCCGCGTGACCGACGCCAAGCAAGAGCGCCTCTTCCAAAAGTATGACACGGACAAGAGCGGGTTCATTGAGGTACGATCTCGTCGTCAACCCCTGGAATGTATCTGTGCTGGTGGACTAGTACTCGGAATTCCGGGCGATGTGGCTTGAATGCGCCGACGTCAAGCACGAACTGGCATCGCGGGGCGTCGATGTCCCCAAGTACGCGACGCGCAAGACGCTGATGCAAATCCTCGCCAAGCATCTCGACGACGAAGAGCGACGGGAAGAGGAAGCGATGGCCGAGGCCAAATGGTTCCACGAGTGGCAACTGGAGAAAATTCGCCGCAAAAGCCTAGCGGACAAGGCTACACTGCGGGCACAGGACGAATTGGCCGCGGCATTGGATGCCGCCGGGCAAGTTTATGTCCTTGGTCCAGGACAGCATGGTACAGCAGCTGGAACTCACTGTGCATTCCAATTTATGGCAATGGGGCAGGACAATTCAATAGCGAGCCCGCGGCGCGTGATGCGCTGCTCTATGATGGCTACACTCACGTGAGCGAAATTTGGTACGGCGGTGACAACGACATCTGCGAAAGACGGGCTTCACATGGCGTCTGTGCAGGCAGGCGCGTGTTGTACCAACGTACGTTCCACCTGACTTGAAGCTGAAGCCACCGACGATCCATCAAGCGCCTGCTGCTACTCCATCGAACTATCCGCTGGTGAAAACACGTGCCTTGACGCCGGATTACATTCAGAGACGAAAGGAAAAGTTGGCCGAGGCAAAGGCAGCGGCGACGGCTGCCGCTGCTTCTGCCGTCGGTGAAAACAAACTCCCGTTTATGCGGCGTCGATCCGAAAACGTGACGTACGACATCAACCACGTGAGTCCGCCCAAGTTGGCGAGGCAGGCGTGGCGCGCCAAACCAAAGGAACGAGCTTCGGTCAAGACGGAGGACGCAACTAGCCGAGAAACCAACGAAGACCTTTCCGAAGTGCTGAACCAAAAGTTCCTTGAAGATCGAGCGTTTGTGCGCAGTTTGCGATTCAAGGACGTTCACCCCATGACCAACACGGGATGGCTGTGGGGTCGCCAAGTTGTCCAAGTAGGATTGCATTGGATTCGAGTGCCCCAGGCCAAGGAGTTCACATGAGTGGCAGGCCGCTATATCAGACAACATTGCGTACGCCGTGACGGCCCCTGGACAAATTTACTGCTGGGGTACGATGGGCCAGCCACGTTGACCTTGGCTAAGACCCACGGCGACTCGATGCAGGTGGTCAAAACAAGTGGTGGAAAGGGCTCGAACACGATGAGGACGAGGACGTCGACGTTGCAGTGAAATCCATCGACAACGAGGCCGAGGCTACGCGGAAAGAAGTGGAGCGCATGAGAATGCTCACGAGTCGATCCGAGTTGATCAAGATGGCCGCCCCAAGATTTGTACTACTCTGAAAGCCGCAGCTTTGTCTAATGGGGTCTGGTGCAGGCGGCGGATGCCGTGGCACTTGAAGTCGAAGCGCAAAAGCGGAAACTCGAGGAAAAGCGCTTGCGCGACCTCCACGAAGACGAGCAATATGAAAAGTAAGTCGTATCGTGGCTCGAAGTGGCGACTTCTTGTCTGAGGGCATAGACAGGCACAAGCGCGTGGTGCTGTACTACGACAAGTGGGACCCGCCGCCGAGTTTTTCAACTCGCATTATCTACATGCAGCAAGTGTTGCTGCCCAAAGTCGACTACAACCGAGTACACAAGTCCATCCTGGTACACGTCATGTCATGCCATTACGTCATGCCTACCGCCACCGCTTTCGGACAGGCCCGCGGTTTCCACCTGGACCGAGCAACAAAGCAAGACTTGATTGAACTTCTCGGCGATTGTTTGTTGATTGAATCCGAAATGTGCACGGAGGAGGCACGAAGAGGCATCAAGCAAATGGACTTTTTCATCCAAGTGGGATTGTTCGCTTCAGTCGCCGCGTGCGCTCACAAGCCGGTGTAGGACACGGAAGAGCTGCATGCAAAGAAAACCAAAAAGGTTGAAGAGGTTCGTGCCGACTCATGTAAACAACTCCACTGGGCTGTCGTTGACACGTCCGGCGCAGATTCCAGAGAAGGCAATTTTACTCGACTCGGTAAGTCGAGGCGATCGAGGTGCCGGGACACAGACCTTGTCGTAGTACCAGCCGTTGAAACGTGAGCTCGAGCGGCGGGAAGCGGAAAAAGCGGCAACGGCAGCTCAAGCCAAGGAACACGAAGCAAAATTGAAGGTGCCGTTGCATCGTGACACGGATGGTCACAGACGAGTCTTGTGGTATAGGAGGAGACATACGATGCCTCCATCGAACGGAAACGCGTCCAGCTAGAAGATATGTGTCCCGAGTACACTCCTCGAAGCACGTCCACCGTGATGGAGTTGAATGGCGTCACGGCGAGGTGGAGCTGCTATCGAATACATGACTTCATGCATTGTTTGTAGAGGGCCTCCGCTGCATCCACCTCGAGGATCGTCGGTACGCATCCGTTCGTGAAAGGATCGATTCTTGGAAGGATATCCTAGGCGGTTTGGAAAATTGCCGCCGGCGAGTCGTTTGCTTGCGCCGTGACACACAACGGGCACGACTTCACCGAGCAGTGGCGTCGACTGGTTCGATGTAACTCGTGCAATAGGTCGTTGTACTCGTGGGGCGTCGGGATCAGCGGTCGTTTGGGGCATGGAAAGTCGTTGGAAGGCATGATGAATGCCGATTCGGACCACCCCAGTCGAGTCATGGAGTTGAAGGTACTCCTGGAACGTTTCCTGTCCATGCGTTTGTAAACGTGAGGCCAGTCCGTGTTTGTGCAAGACGTCGCGTGCGCGTTCGACCACAGCGCGGCGTTGAGTGCCGACGGCCAAGTATACACGTGGGGGTCTGCGTCCACAGGCAAGCTCGGCGTTGGTTTGCTGGACGACAAGTTTGAGCAGTTTGCAATGCATCCGATGCGAGTCCGGTTCCCTGGTCGCAAGCGGCTTCGGTAAGTCGCAACAGGGATGAAATTTCGTTGACATGCGCATGCAGTCAAGTGTCGTGCGGACGGGCGCACACTGGGGCAGTGAGCACGGACGGGGAGCTCTTCGTGTGGGGCTGTGCCAATGGTGGCAGGTTGGGACTTGGAGAACAAGTGCAGGACATGGTCGCCGTGCCGACGTTCGTCGCGTCGTTATCGCGGGTGTCGGTGGCCCAAGTAGTGTTTGCCACTGTTGAAGGGAGCGATGCCTCACCTGGTGTGAGTAGGTTTCGTGTGGGAATTCGCATTCGGCGCTGTGTACTGAAATACGATCGGATGTGGATGGGAATGTCGAGACACTCTCGGGTGGGTTCCATGGCCCTGTTGGTCTGCTGCTTATCGGCGAATGTCTAGGAGGTGATGTGTACGTGTGCGGTAGCTCGGGGCCTCTGTTGCAGCACACCCCCACGTGGTCCCTTGTTGCCAAGCTTCGGGGAACGCCCGTTCGCGAAGTGAGCTGTGGTTTCGGCCACACTGCAGCTGCGACTCTGGCGGGAGAATTGTTCACGTGGGGGCAAAATGTACAGGAATGCACCGGCCATGCCGCGGGCGTGAGTTGCTTGCGTCCGCCGGTGTCGGCACTTGAGCGCATGATTAGAGACGAGTGATCGATGAACCGGAGCTCGTGCGCGCATTCCACGTCGCGCCGTACAATTTGGCGATTCGAAAGCGCGCGCGACAGAGTAGTGTGTACAACGAGCAGGACGCAGCATTGGCCGTGGATGGCAATCGAAGTGGCCCGCTGCACACATGCATCCACACCCAGGTAGGTGGGAAAGAATGCGTTCGCTGTCTACGGTTGATGTCTGAGCTCTCCTCACACGTGCGCTGGTTGCTAGTACGATGACCATCCGTGGTGGGAGGTCGACCTGGGCCAACCTTCTGTACTGGAGCGAATCAAGGTATACATGACAGATGCTCTCGTCACGTTTTCCACCACGCGGATTGCTTTCAGGTGTGGAATCGGACCGACCAGCCTGTTGACACGTCCCGGCGGCGGGATGAATTCACACGTCGGTTGTTTCCATTTTGGATCATGGTGAGCGAAGTCCCATTCGACGACACGATGGGTCGCGCCAGGTACAGTCGGCCAAAGCGTTGACGGTCACCACGGGACTGTGTCGAGGCAAGTCTCAAAGCAGGGCGCGATCACAGCAACGCGAGCGCGCAATTTACAGAAGATCACCGCTTGACCGAGTGGGTGCTGCCGTCCACGGGGACTGTTGGCAGGTGCGCTGATTTGCATCCGCTTCAGGTCCACAAACTGACATGAATGGTAGGTACATTCGAATCCAAGTCAAGGGCAAGCGGTACCTGCATGTGGCTCAAGTACGCCGCGCAAGTGCATTTTGTTTTCTTCTCGGTCCCGACGTCGTCATCGCATTCCAGGTCGAAGTGTTTGGAGTGTACAACGCGTTCAACTACGTGGGCCACGTGTCGTCGGTGCAGTGCGCCAAAAATGTGACGTTGGTTGTGATGCGCCCCCTCTCCAGCGCCACGTACGACGGCGCCTCGCCGCCGTCGCAACCCACCGTTCGTCGATAGGTCGATCCATGACCACTACATCAAAGCCATCCAAGCCGACCCGGACAACGCGACAATTCTGCGGCAGTACGAGGCATATGCAAAGTGCTTTCAATTGTACGTTAGCATGTGTGGGCATCCAGTGTCATGGTGTCGTCTAGGTATGGGAGGGGCGAAGGTCTCACGGTCGAGAAGTGTCGCCTCTGCCGAGCCACTCGGCGGTGCGAAGTGTGCGAGTTTTACACAAGCACCCCGTCGAATAACTTGCCGTTGACGACCCTCGGGGAAAAGTTGGGCTTGGCGGTAGGACGGTCCGTACATGGCGTCGTGTGAGGGGGACGCGGGCGATGTAGGAAGCTATCGATGTGATTATGCATCGTGAGCTGCCCCGAGTGGCGTTTGAGAAGCAGGCATTGACGCCGGCGACCATTCAAGAATCTATTGTACGCCCATTCGAATCTATCGTTCTGTCCTCATGGCGCCGACTATCGAATTTGTAGACGGACAAGTTTGCCAAGGTGCTGAGCTTGTCCCCCAAGAAACTCACGCTTCCGTTGTTTCGACTGTCTCCGTCAAAGAAGGACAGCCCAGTGCCGCCATCGTAGTGCCTCCCATCCGACGGAATTCAATGAATGTCTTTCGCCTGCACGAGTTGTGTGGAATCGTTTGGATGCATTCGAATTATCCCACTGGCTGAAGCGACGCCACGTGGATCGTTGTCGGTACCTTGGCAACGCTACGGGACGAAGGCAAGGGGGCCGACGCGGATGCTTGGTTGGTGGTGGATGAACCGTCGTTAGCTTCCAACACCACCGCCTTCTTCGCGACAGCGTGTTTGGAATTCTCTGGGGGAGTCCCTGGGGTAGCTCGGACGAACGTGGTGCGTGGGGATGGAGTCTGGGATGCCGCCGATGTCGGTGCGATGGGAGATTCTTGATGGTTGATGCCACCACTGATGATGGTGGCTTTGACATGGGGCCGAGGGGGTGCGTCGTTAGGTTTGTCGGGATTTTCCAACAACGCTTTTTCGGGCGACGTCAGGGTCGGGAGCGAGATTCGATCGTTCTTTTGAATGGCGTGGCCGAGTTTGCTACCAGACGCGCATGAACAAACGATCCAGCATCGTCGACGATGACGTACTTGACCAAGACGAGCGCCTTGATCTTGGAATGCAATTTCTCGTAGAGATGGATAGGCGAGATCGCCGAGATGACGTGCTCGGGGGTCAGCGAAATCGGCTCGAGCATGACCAAGCTCGAGACCCGACTAAACATGGACTTGGTCCATTTGTGTGCCTACAACGGGCGGACTGGTTTAGTTGGCCACACGCAGTGCTGAAGCGAACTCGAATGCCAGCAGTGGTGAGCCTTGCGTCGGGGTCGCGGTTCAAAATCTGCCGACATGGGTATGAGGTCGTTGAGAGACCAGAGATTTTGCTCGTACGCCTTGTAATAAGTCGATCAAGTCGGGATGGATGGGGCGGTCGCCGACGTGGGCGGGGTATTCCACCGGTTGATTCTGCGCCGCAGTGTGAGCTACTTTAAGGGGGAGACACCGACATGCCGACCTTGATCTTGTCGTATAGCTCGGGGATGCGATCCGCTTGAAAGGGAAGGCGCCCGTAAACAAACATGTACAGCGTCACCCCACACGCCCAAATGTCGACCGGCTGCCACACATGCACGACATGGTGAACGCTGTCGTCGCGACTGGAACGAAGTCATGAGAATACAACCGACCTTGCCTTTGAACTTGCCCCCGGTCAGCATTTCCGGTGCTACGCGTTCGGGTGAGGTCTACGAATGCCGCCGCAGTGTACCGAGGAATGGCCCGGTCCCGACCGTCTGTCGAAAGTCGTCGTTTTCGTTCTCAAACACTTGGGACATGCCAAAGTCGGTGATCTTGAGCACGCCGTCGCTTCCCACCAGTAAGTTGCTTGGCTTGATGTCGCGGTGGATGATTTTGTGAAAATGCAAAAAGTCAATGCCTTCGATCTAGACCGAGCATCTCACGCGTCACGTCGAGAGCAGTGGAAAGATGTCCATGCCCGACGTACGAGCTGGCAAAAGAATCGATTTGCTTGCGTCTCCACGAGCGGCGTGCACGTTCTACAATAGTTGCCGTAAGTCCCCAGCACGTGTCCATGACGCGCGTTACGTCTCGCCATCGACGACGCAGCCCCCTTCAATCAACTCGCTGACCATGTACATCTTTTCGCTTTCTACGGCAAAGATGGAGTGTGGACGAAAGGTATCCGCTTACGAGGGGCGTCGATCACTTCCTTCAGTTTGACGATGTTGGGGTGGATGAGCTGTTTCCAAATGGCAAACTCTTTGCGAATTCCCTCGAGCCCGTCGCCCCCAGGCCCCCTCGTCGACCGAGACAACCGCCGCACGTGCTACATTTCACGATGAGCAACCTCGAGGCGGCCAAACGTGCCTTTTTGTTAATGATCTTGATGGCGTAATACTTGTCTCGCTCGGGCCAGTATGCTTTGCGTACTTTGCCGTACGCGCCTTGGCCGATCACGTTGTACAGGATGCTACAACACACACACGTCAATGGCCGCGACAAGTAGAGGCACTACTATTGATTCAATCGCTTGTGGCCAGCTTCGTCGTGGTTTTTGCTGACGGTGGACGTCTCAAAGAAGGACGAGTGGCGGAAGTTGGGGGCTTCCTTGAGTGCTTTGAGCATCGGCATGACGGGCCTATCCGATGTGATGTTGGCATACGTTTTCATGTGCGTGAACGATTCCCGGCGATCCGAGTGGATATTCGCTTTCAGCGGAGACGGCGCTTCGCCCTCTTCCATCTCGTCGGCATCGTTCTTGGCGGGCGGGGTGTTTGGAGGCATTCCCTTGACGCCGTCGCTCATCCCGCGTTGTATACTGCGACAAGAGATGGGCACCGCAGTGGACTGGCGGAATAAATAGCCATTCGTGTTGCGAAACCGCCTTGTTGGATTTATGTCGACCACAAGTCGCGCAGCGTGAGACTGGAAGGTCGGTCGAACGGCTTGGGACCGTGCAGCCCGTGCCCAAGCGGCGTCGAGGATGTACAAGGTCGGTCGAACGGCTTGGGTCCCTGCAGCCCGGAGGATGTACACCTAGGGTTTTGTTCACATACGACAGGATTCCATTTGATGTGGTGGGCAAAGACGCGGGACTGCGTCGAGATGTTGTGGTGCGTTCAACAGTAGTGGGGACTTGTTCTGAAAGTTGTTCTTGGCCCCAAGGATGCCGAGGGGGGTCCGCCCATGGGATGTTGTCATGCGACTGCCGTGTCTGTGGCAGATCGAACCACGTCCATGACCCTGGCTCCAATGTGGTTTGCATGACATCACCACCACCACTGCCAACTAAACTCCACCTGAGTTGCAACTCGTGGTCGGCAATGTCGAGACGGCAATGTCGAGACGTATGTCGAACGGACACAGGAAGGTGTTCTCCGCCATGAAGACCCATCGAATCTCATTAAGTCCACATGACAATACAGCGGGGATATGCCTGCTTGATCATACTTGCGTACTTGGCCGTGGTCGCCAAGTTGGCGCATGCCCCAATGACGAGATTCGCCAGCGCCACGGGACTTGGTCGTCCTGCCAGGGTCGCAAACGACACTTCGTGGAGCGAGTTGCACGCTTTCACGTTTAGATGGGTCAGCTTGAGGCAGCGCTTGACAAGGGCACAGAATCCGTGATCGGTGATGTTGTAGCAAAACACGAGCGAGAGTCGCTGCAGGTCGTGGCAGTGCGACGCCAGGGCCACCAGCGCCGCGTCTGTAAGGTGAACACATCCTTGGACGGACAAATCCTCCAGGCGAGGACACCCGGCAGCAAGGACGGCAACATCCGCATCCGACACGGTGCGGCACATGGACAGGTTGAGTGACACGAGTTGGTCGCACATTGCAAGCCGTTGGAGCGACGTTGACGGCAAATGGATCAGTCCGGTCAGGTCGAGATGCGTGAGTGTTTTGCTGTGTTGGTGCAGGAATCTACTGAAGCTGCCCATTGTTTCACTAGGCAGCGGCGTGTCGTCGATGGCGGCACAGCCCATCAAGTTGGCGTGAACCAAGCGCGATGGAACGCCTTGTGGAGGCGCGACGAGCAGGGCATGGTGCAGTCTCGGGCAGTTGGCCACTGACAAGTGTGTCAAATTGTGCTGCTTGTGCAAAAGATGGGCCACCGAAGCGTCCGATACCTTGTCGAGTCGAACCAACGTGACGTTTCAAAATGTGGTTGTGGCTGTACCTTGAGACACTTGTTGATTGAAATGGACGTGAATGTGGGAGGGTGCAATGCCAGCGCATGCACCCCGTGGTCGGTGATTCGAATGCACATGGACACATCGAGCACTTGTAGCTTAGGGCAGTGCATCGCGATGGCCACAAGGCTTTGGTCGCCAATGCGAGAGCACCCGGCAACACCGACGTCCTCCAAATCAGGGCACGCCATCGCAACCTGGACCAGGTCTACGATATGTCATTGCAAGGTGCGGTCGTAGGATAGCAATGGAGCTCAGAGAAGTATACCGTTGTCAGTCAGTTTGATGCAGTTCAAATGCAGCGTGCGGAGACGGCGGCATTGCGTGAGAAGGAGGAACTCTGGAGCGTCGGCCTGCTTGCTCTCGAGGACGATGCAGTGGAACTGAAGGGGGTCTACGCCACAGAGCAGTCCCGACAGGGTTGCCTTGGTCACGCGAGGTCCATACAGACGAATAGACGTTAATTGGACGCGAGTAAACGCAGTCCATAGGGTCTTGTGGCCATCATCTGCCAACGGCATCAACAGCATGCGAACCTGACCACGGCCACTGTTTATTGCAATGGAACCATGGATGGGGAAGGGAGTGTTACCGCATGTTCGAGCTGGTCTTCCCCACGACACCAAGTCTAATATACTGTGAGCTGCTTTCCACATGAGTGAGGTTGCAAGATGTACCAAATCCAAGTGACGCAGCGCCTTCACTGACGCCAGAGCAGCCACCCGCCATGCTCGCGACACCAGCGCGAGGCTTTGCCACCGCTCCTTCACGTTCACATAACCAAAGCACGCGCTGTACAACACGTCCAGCGGAATGAGCGCCGCCGCCTCGTTCGGTTGCATTTCTGAGATCGCGTGACCTTTCAAATTGCGAAGATCGAACGTATGTCAAACGGCCGGCGATATTTTCTCTTCAACGCCAAATATCCCTTGTGGAAATTCCATCAAATCCGAAATATCGAAGGTTTGAATTTAATAATCTGACTAAGTCCTCGTTGCTTGGCGCGTTCTAGGCTGGGCAGATACTGAGGAAGGAATCAGTCTAAATGTCCTTGTAGTTTCCGCCGGGCGCTGGCGGAGCCACAGCTGCGACCGTCGTCGGGAGGGGAGGAGGCACCACGGCGGGGGCCGCAGCAGGCCCATCCACCCCAGAGGCCGGCGACGGAAAGACCGATGACTCGCCTGATTGTCTCGTGGGGCTCTTCAGCCGTTTCTCATCTTCCACTAGGATTTGGGTCTTCACTTCGTCTACCGCGTGCGATGCCACCGACATGACGGACGAAAACATGCTGCCGAGCTTCTTCACACCAATCGACACGACGGGGTTTGCCATGGCCGACTTTGCGGCGAGGCCAGCGGTCCCAATGGCAAAGTTGGTCGCTTTTGTGGCTTTTTCAGTCACATGGAATTTTTCGTCCACTTGCACAATATGTTAATCCTTGGTTCGTATGGCTCAAGTGCACGATACCTTCCGAGAACTTCTCCGACACTTTGAACTGTGAGTCAAGCTCCTTGGCCTTTAGCTTTGCAACCTCCGCTGCACTCTTCACAGACAGCGAAATCTTGTGCTGTTCTAACACATGAAAAACATAATAGTAATGATCAAATTCGGCCAACGCACCATCAAAGTCTTTGGCGGACGAAATCCCACTGGCGAGAACTTTCGCAATGGACTTCACAGCTGGGCATGCAAGGCATGAGGCGACCGTCGAACTTCATGGAGCGAGCGGTGATATACCTGCCCCAGACCGCGAAGGATGCGGAGCGTCCGCAGAGAGCGAGTTGGCAGCGACCACTGTAATGGTGCCGTTCAACAGAGTTGCGCCGGAATGGTGCAACGAAATGGTGGCAGCTTCAGGAGTAGTAAACACAATGACTGCGTGCTGGTTGATGTTGTCGCCGTCCCTGGCATTAAAATTTGGGGTTTAGATTGCACGGCGATGTATATGGGCTCGTGTACTCCTACAAGATGAGACGCTTGATCGATCCGCTTTTGGAAAAGAAATCTGTGATGGCCTTTTCGGTCGAAGTCTACCAAGACGGAGCGATTTTTGCCATGACTGGGTATCGACGGTACTTCAAGATATATACCTTGTCTGCCACTGGAATGTTCGTGACGATGATCGTGCTTGCGATCTCGTCGGCTGTCACAGAGTCCGTGTCATCTTGATGACCCAAGGACGGTCTGTATTGTCGTGAGTTTGGGGTGCATTCGTTGCAGTGTCAAGTGTACCCGCGAAGAAAGACGGTGGACCCTTCTTGGACCCCAGCGGGCAACAATGCACCTGATGGAATGGGTTGTCCCTCTAGCACAAGGTAAAAGCAACATTCCACGACCAAGCGCTGTCATGAAAGCGTCTGGGGGCACGACATACCGGGAAATTCGATCTTCACATCGGCCACGTTGATCGAAGGGCGCACTGCGGCGATGGCTTGCAGGAGGGATTCCAAAGTGGCCTCGCGGGGTACCTCCACCACGTAGCGCTCCTTGGCGAACTCTTGAACGGTTATGAACATTTCTGTTGCGGAAATTGCGAGAATGAATTATGCGACCAAAAACATCTCGATCCTGGCCGACATTCACTCTCCGTTAATGGTATATACTGAAGTCAAGTGAACATTCAACAAGTAAATTAACTGAAACCTGCACATAATGATCCAAAATGCTAATTAACGTAGATGTTATCCGGTAATATTATGCGGATAGGGTTCTGGAAAATTAGCCCTGTTGGTACATTTGAGATGAACCCTCCACCTCGTGGCCCTCCTCCAATGCTGCCGTTTGCCGTGGCGCCGCCGATGATCCCGCTAGGGAGTATCCCTATGCCTCCACCTATGGCACACACGGTGTTGATTCAGCCACCCGTCGCAAGAGTAGTTCAGGCTCCTCCTGAAATTGGACCACTGAACGTGTTTGTCGGAAAGTTGCCTCCCGATCTTCACGACAACTACGTTCGAAATTTGCTCGAGGTGAGAAGACGAAAGGCACATGACATCATAGCTTTCAATCCATCATCACCGTTGAAATCCGACGTAGCGCGTGGGAACTGTCGTGCAGTGGAAGCGCACGACAGATCCGATCTCGGGTAAAGCGAAAGCGTTTGGGTATTGCACGTACGCTACCGCTCTGGATTGCATTCGCGCGCTTAAGCTGTTGAATGGGTTTTCATTGGACTCGAAAAATATCCTGCTCAAGGTGGACACGACGACGCAGACAAAACTCGACGAGTACTCGGCCCAATTGCCGCCGGAACTGCAATTTGAAGAAGACCAGAAGAACGAGCGCGTTGCGGCGATGCTCCAACGTCTCTTTGAAGAGCGAAGTGGGTTGCATGGCGGGTACAACAATGATATTGCGTCGTGGGGAGACCTCATGGAGAACGTCGATTCAGGTACGTCCCCTTGATCTGGCCATTCGCTCACGCATGTTTTGTCCAGGGGCAAAGGAAGTCGTGCGGGGAGGCATGATCATGAGCGAAGTGGAGAAGTTCCGCTTGGCGCAAGAAGAGCGCACAGCGCAATTGGAAGCAAAGCGACTCGCGTTGATCCAAGAGAAGCTCCGTCGAGACAAGGAAGACGCGGAGAAAAGGTAAGTTTGACCAAAACGGCCTTGTTCACATCTTGAGTAGTGCCACTTGTGCTGCCGATAATTCCGTAAAGGAACAAGAGCCCAAAATTGAAACGCGAAACGAGCCCTCCCGCCGCTTGTCTCCTCCGCGCCGCGGCGATAGATACCGCCGTAGCCGCAGCCGAAGCCGAGACCGTCGTTACCGCGATTCGCGACGTCGAAGTCGCAGTCGGAGCCGCAGTCGAGATCGCGTCAGCCGCTACCGGAGGAACTCCAGTCCTGGAGAGTCCTCGCCCAGAGACTCTCGCCAACTGACCAGTGCACCGCCAGCGCCCAGTGCATCAACAAATCCAAACAGAGATGCGGCGACGACAGCGCCGCGAAGTGATCCCCACGAATCTACCACGGCCCCTCCGCCGCAACCGCCTCGTCGTCCAGTTGCCAAGATTGAGCTCAAACTGCAAAAGAAGGACAAGAGTGACGCTAAACCGAGGTACGTCGAACACCACGCGACAGAACGTTGACATGAACCGCCCAGTGTATCGGCGCCAGTGGCGGTCGCCAGCGCCGTGTTTGGAGTGGACGATGAAGAAACAGCGAAACCGCAGCGCGACTTTGTCCCGTTGGACTACACGGACGAAGAGAAGCTGGCGGCGTCGGTCGAAGCACAGGTAGCGGCATCTTGAACGAGCGCGACTGACGCCGAATAGGTGGCCAGAACCGTCGCGCGCATTAATAGCCGGTCGGATGTACGTCCCCCGTTGCATTTTTTCATGTGACGACAACGTGATGATGGATGGTGGTAGGGAGTGGAAGGCCTCATCAAGAGCATTCCCACGGACAAGAAGGGCCTGTTTAAGTACCCTGTGGACTGGAGCGCTGCCGAAAAGGTGGGAAGATGGAAGATCGTGTGCGAATGTTCTGATGGGAGTGTCACCGGTGTGTAGTACAAGGTCGTCGAGGAGAAGATGACGCCATGGGTGACGAAGAAGATTGTTGAGTACTTGGGCGAAGAAGAAAGCACGTTGATCGGATTTGTCTTGCGCCAGCTGCATCAACGCACAGCGCCGCAGGCAATCGTGGACGAACTGGTCCCTGTGCTGGAGCAAGATGCTGAGACGTTTGTGTTGACGATGTGGCGCAAGCTGATTTTTGAAGTTTTACGGGCGGATGGCGGGAACTGACCAACGTAAGAACGTCCTAGTCAGAGAATACTCCCTTTCCTTGGCATGAACACGAGTCGAATATGAAAGGTGTGTGTTGGGCTCAACTACGTGGATGGATGGATGCATTACTTGGATTAGAATGGTTGAAGGGTCAACACTTCGAGGTAGGAGAGACGACGACACCTCCCGAACCCACCGTGCTGCTATTTGAATCTCCTTAAGTCTTTCTGGAACTCTTCCTTCAGTGCCTGGCCAAACTCCTTGATGTGCTTGATAGCAGGAAGTGCTTCCTCCGGTTTAATGTCCTTCTGCGCCATTTCCGCAACAGTCTTCTTGGTCTGCTCCACGTGCAAGTGCGTGCGCAAGGCAAAGTTCTGGAACGCTTTGTTGTTCGCAAGGGTCTTAACAGCCTGCTCGTTCAGTAGGTTCGTCAGCGCGCGGCGGAAGAACTCGGCCATGGTGATCTCGTGGAAGATGGGATTGTGCCCTCGAGGAAGCCGATCCCATTCCCAGGCCAGTGATTGGCTCACCCCGAGGGCTTCTGTTCCATCAACATCCGGCGTCCAATCACTGACATTATTTTATCCGGATGACGGATTCAACCGCGAGCTCACGGCGCCTTCTTCCCTTGTGAAATCACCGCCCGCTTCATGGAGTGCTGCTCGTGTCCACGGAGATGCCTGTAAGCGCCCTCATGTTTACGCGTGGAGTTCGGTTGTGAGACTTGGCGTGATGGTGTCGGTCGCCTTACCAAGTGCTTTGAGAACAGAAAGCCGAATGTTGGTCTTTCTAGAAATATCCCACGAATTTTCGGGTTTGTCCTTTTTTCAGTCGAAATTCGGCATGTCGCCGGATCAGTGCCATGTGTCATTTAGTACTCTCTTCCGACACTCGGGAGCCCGTTGCAGGACGGACGACAACAGAAGACCAGCAGAGGAGCGATGAGCTGGATATGGGGAAGCGATGCCACAGCGGAACAAGCCAACATGGTGGTGATGTCGTTGCAAGGAGAACTGGACGAACGCCAGGCGACGATTGAAGCCCTCGTAAAGGCGCTCAAGCGAGAAAAGGAAGAGTATAAGCAGGCACTCATCGACGAAGTCCACGACCTTCACGAACGCAAGAAGGCCTTGACAGATGAACTCGCACAAATTGACGCACTCATCAGTGCCAAAACACAGCAAATCACACTGGGCAACAAACCCAAGTCGAAAGGGCGAGCAACAGTTGCAGTCAGCCCGTCTGCAACTGAAGCAGCACCGACGGTTCCTCCTGCGCCAGCACAACCTACCGCGGGCAAGCAGCCCAAGAAGAAAACGACTGCTATCATGCACGTACCATCCAACGTCCTCAGCATCACCATTCACAATAGTTGATATTCCATGTGCAGGAAGGACGCAGTTGAGCCTGAAGCCGAAGCCTCCGTCGCTCCGAGTAGCATCCGCGTCGCCTCCACTCACCCCGAACTTCAGAAGGTGCGCGAAATTGATGCGCAAACGGCATTTATCATTCAGCGCAGTAATGTAAGTGGAGTATGTTTCACAAGCATCCAACTAACTCCTCTCTCGCACAGAATGCGAATACAGTCGTGTACAAGGGCAACTTGGCATCCAACAACGTAGCCCTCGACCCCAAAGCCCCATTGCACATCTACTGGATCATGTTCGCTCTACCCGGCAACCCCGTCCCGACAGAAGAGTTGAACATGATCGAGAGAAACACTGCGTATGGCGCTACAGCGACCCCGTCCGAAACGACCGCGGGGGAGTACGGCGTGGCGCTTGCATCGTTAAAAGATCGAAGAATCGTCATCTTTGTTGACTCAAACGGCCAGGTTCGTGCGCGCTCGACTGTTAACGGCAAGGCGAACGTGTACTTGGAGCGGGTGTACGTCCAGTCGACGACCAGTTGGGGGCTTCCCAAGGTGGAATACGTCGAGATCTTTGGGGTCGACCCAGTCACGCAAGAACGCGTGTACGAGAAGAAGCTACCTTAACGCCATGGCCGACAATATTCGCCAGCAATGGCCATGCGTTATCAAATAAACGTCAATGTATTCGCAACTTGCCTACGCCTTCTTGAGCATCACGATGGCCGAGGTGGCGAGGGTCGACCCGAGAATGAGGCGCAGGTTGTCCTGGGACATTTGCAGCGTGATAAACTTGGACGTGACTGCGACACCCGTGACAAGGCCGACACCGATCTTGAGCGCCGTGGGGAGGTGCAGCGACTGCTTCTTCAGGTTGTGGTATGTGGACGAGAGGCCCACGGGCACAATGCCGAGCAAGGACGTCCCAATGATGTGGGACTGCGGCATGTCGCTTGCAGCGGTCAAGTAAGTTGTCATCTAGCCATATAGATGAGTCATCACCCCTGCGTGACAACAGGTGAGAGACTGACCAAGATTCCACCTCCTAGTCCACAGAGACCAGAGATGAAGCCAGACAAGGCCCCAGCCACCAAGTACTTTACATTCCCGGCGGCAAACCCAGTCCAGTCAGCCGACACTGCTTCTACGTACGACGAAAAGGACGGGTGGTCGTTGAAGTATTGCAAGTCGAGCTTCTCGGACAGAGCTAAGGGTCGCCCTGGGTCGCCTTGCCCTCGCTTCCATTCCTGGAGGCGGTCCTTGAAGTAGATAAACGGAACACTAATGAGCATGGCTGTGCCCACAACACGTCGCAAATGGACTTGACTTAGTCTACACAGTTGCACGCGTGAGAACGAGGCGTAGCTCGCTTTGCAAGTGTACTTGTGCGCTAGCTGCACCCCCAGTTTCGTAAAGAACACCGAAGAGCATGAGACCAGGACGGCCATCGGGACGTTGCAAGCTCCAGCGGTGAGGTAGTTTACTGAGCCCACGGAGGCGCTGACCGTGACCGCGGCGATTGATGTGCCATTGATAGTTTGCTGGGTCAGGCTGGTCCATTTAGCCAGTGTCTACGATGAATTTGAACCAACTACCATTCCACACAACATGATGTCCCACCGGGAGGATAATAATACCCCCTCCCACGCCTGTCAGGGCCGAAACGACGCCAGCAAAGCCACCGGTTGCACAAGCAGCGACCCACGAGATCGCATTGCCGCCTGCAGGTGTTGTGGCGATGGAACTCGTCAGACGGAGCGACACTCGACCAATGCGACTGGTTTGCACGTTGAAACCCTTCATAGGCGCTAATGGAATCCGCGTGAGAGGGCTTGTAGCGCGCGAATGCATCAAGTGTACGCTGCGCGACACATGCCGCGCCGAGTTGGCCCACATCGCACTTTTCGCAAGGTGGTCGTTTCGGACAATGTAGGAAAACCTGTAACATATCATATTTAGCAAAAAGTAGAACCCTTATACTTGATATCCGATTATTGCGTTGGTTCAAAATTCGCAAATGCAATTGCAATCAAAATTCTCACAATGACGGGAAAGCCGCCGCAGCACCGCACAACTCTTGCGATGGCGCTCGTCCGACAACTGCGGCTGACACATGTCATGTGGAGCTTTGGGGCCTACCTGATCGTGTGGATCGCAATAAGCATATCGATCTTACATGTGCTGGACGTTGATTACCAGTCCACTTTCACCTCCATGGTTGAGCGGCAACCGCACGGCGTTCCCACCTCTCGCCACCATCGAAAGCCAACGCAATCCGTCGATGACGATTACTTTGTATCCTACAACTTTACCCAATGCTACCGTCAAGTGGATTATGGACTTCTCGACTCTATCGTCCCCACCACCGTGTGCAAGTCATCATCCACGGAGTCAACGACCATCACCCACTTGGACAGTGTCGGATGGAACGACGGGTCGCTGTGGACGGCTTTCGCATTGGACTTTTCACAAGCGCAAGCTGTGAGCCCAATTCGCAACGCGAGCGAGGACGGCGGTCACCACGATCCTCGCTACCGCTTGACATCGTCACGGATCCGGTGTCAGTGTGCCTTTGACGCGTCGACTGAAGCGATCTCAATCCTCGTGAGCCAATTCTTTCCATCCAACGACACTACGTGGCAATGCAATAGTCCGCCCGTTTTCCCAGACGCATCAGCGGTAGTGGTAAAACCCACGGCACTCCTCCTTGCTCGAAAGGACGACCATAACCCGTTCTTTCAAATAGCGTCGGCCCTGAATGCGTGGACATTGCTCAAATTGCTCCAACTAGAAATGACGTCGACCCAACTCTTCATCTTGGACGATGGAGAACCCATGGCAACGGACGTTCTCATGCAGAAGCTCTTGGCGCCGCGACACTCCATAACGTATGGTCGTTCGATTGTTGGCAAAACTCTCCACTTTGACCAAGCAGTTTTCCTGCCGTTTGAATTCGCGGGGCCACTCGTGGAGCACTTGGACGACGAGCAACTATGTCACGACAGCCGCTTGATCTCTGACTTTCGCGCGGATGTCTTCCGAGCCTTTGATCTTCCACTGGTGGCGCACTCGTCTACAGTCAACACGACTGTCTCCACGACTTGCATCATCACGATTGTGTCGCGGAGAGAGTACAGCGGGCGACGCGTGGCCCGAATGTGGCTCAACGAAGAAGAAATCACCTCAAAGATGCAGACCAATTACCCTATGTGCACGGTGCAGTCAATTGACTTCGCCACGAAGTCGATGGCGGAGCAAATTCAGCTGATCAGCACCAGTCGCGTCGTCGTGGGAATGCACGGTGCGGGCATGGCAAACGTCATCTTTGCGTCCCCCAACACGTTTGTGGTCGAGATCTTCCCTCTGACTACGTTTCGATATGGATACCGCAACTTGTGCCAATACCTCGGCCTGCACTACGTTGAGTACCGCGACGGAGCAGACACGCCATGGCCCGAGTCTCACAAAGTTGTTGAGGACGTGAGCTGGTTCCGAACCTTCGACTTGATCATGAACGTCGTCCTGAACGAAGCCGAGCGCGTCAAGTATGATGCGCGGCAGACCATCCAGCGCCGCATTCACCGATCGCACCTCCTTGCCCAAGAATTCGACCGAGTTTGAAACGTTGTTCAGTAATTATGCGACTTTATTGGTTACAATTCATCAATTTGGACCAATCCATAATGCATTTGTAATCATTTGCCACCAATAGCAAGGAACTTGGGCCATTTCAAAATTCAATGGCGCGCCGGTTGCCCAACATCCTCGTCACCGGCACCCCAGGCACGGGCAAGACGACGCTTTGTCAGCTCTTGGCGGTACATGCACACCGTCTCATGTGCGCGTGAATGCATGCACGACTGATGAGTTCTCTGTGAAAAGGAACGAACCTCGTTGCGAAATGTGAACGTTGGCGACTTGGTGCGTCCAACGCTTTGTTTGCTCTGTGTGATTGCTTTCGCCACATAGGTGAAGGAGCGCGACTTGCACGCTGGGCGTGACGAAGCCTTCGACTGCTTCGTTCTGGACGAAGACAAGGTGGTCGATGAAATGGATGACATGATGAGTTCTCCCGACGGCGGCATCGTGGTGGACTTTCACACCTGCGACTTTTTCCCGGAGCGCTGGTTCGACCTGGTGCGTCCATGGCAACTTCAACTATGAACGATGTAGACTCAAGGGGGATTTGTCGTGGACGTAGGTTGTTGTGCTTCGCACGGACAACACGACGCTCTTCGACCGACTGACGCAACGTGGCTACACCGCCAACAAGGTGACCGAAAATGTCGAGTGCGAAATCATGCAGGTCGTGCTGCAAGATGCACACGAGAGCTACGTCCCTGACATCATTCAAGAGCTTCCGAGCGTGACGATCGCCGACATGGAATCGAACGTCGAGCGAATCATTGGTTGGATGAACCACTGGGTCGCGCAGAACCACCAACAATAGGAACGAGACAGCATAACTCCCTAACTTATGCCATGTTTAACTGCCAAGTCGACCGGAGCATTGACGTTCAAGCGAAGTATCCGATCGACGTCGATGTGTTGGAATCCACTCGCGCGAACATGCAGAGGCGCGTTCGTGCTGAGGTGAGTCGGGGACGGTGTCGAGTATACGGCTTTTGAGTACGTGGGCGGCAGCACTTGAGCCTCAACTTTTGCGGTGGGGTCGCCTACACCATGCCACCCTCCTTTGTCAGTTTTCACCGTCATGGTAGACACTCCTCGTACTTTTCTCTGCCTTGCGGGCATTCAGTGCCATTCGCTTCGATGCAGCCTCGGCCAAGAGTTTCTTGGTTGCCTTGACGGACTTGTCGATGGCATAGGGATCGACCTGATGCATATCTCGGTCACTGCAAAGGCATTTCAACCTTGCACGCACCGGTGGCGTTGGCACCCGCTGTGGCATCCCCTTGATACGGTCCTCCCGGAATAACCTGTCCTTGGTAAAGCTACTGTCGAGCGGCCCCTTGAACTTCAGATCGTACTGCGTGCCGCACAATCACTATCGCGCATCGAGCCGTCGATGGGTGTACCTTGTCCATCAGTTCTGTGTTTTCTGTCGAGTGTTTCGAAAACTGAATGATGGCATTCGTCCACTTGACATTGCGCCGCACGCGTGCGCCGGCGGTGGAAGGTCGATACGGCGTCTGCGTGATTTTGTCTGGAAACTCGCTTGCCTTGGAGCGCTTGTCCATGAGGTCCTCGACCTAGCGCGCGTGAGGCCATGGCGACTTTCTCGGCACATGGACAAACCGTGACAGTCCTCGACTTGCTGCCGTCGAATTTAAGCCCTTGGCTAGTGCTCTTACGCAACCGATGCGATGCTGCCAGCATTGCCGACGGGTCTTCCACGTATCCTGGCTCCCGCTTCCACCACTCCGAGGCCGCCGTTCGACGATCCATGTCGCTGACAGCAGGGTCCTGTGCCAGAAGGGCTTGGTAGATCTGGTTGATCTTCACTCGTTCTTGTGCTCGCTCGACGAGAATACTGGTGCGAGTGCGCCCACAGCGCTCCTTCTGCATCTGCGCCTTTTCAGCTTTAGACAATTTCGCGGGTTGTTTTTCCACCCCTTCGAGATTGTTGTTGCTGGGGGCATTTCGGTAGGCCGATTGGAGCTGCATCAGATCGCCCTGCCGACGACTGAGCCTCAGCTCGGTCCGCGTCTTGGTCGGTTCACGGTCGTCGTCTTCGTCGTCAAATACAATGTGGTCGACTTGGGCCCTCTCAACCGCTGAAATCTCCTCGCGTTGCGGACGTGGGTGCATCGCGCCACTCATAACATAACGCCGGCCATGGCTTGGAGCTTTGACCCCGCCGTTCTCCGTGGCAAATGCTGATGCCAAGCGGAGTTTCTCTTTGCATCTCGCCTGCAGCAGATCTCCTTTCGTTCGAAACACGGGCTACCCACGACAACGATTGAGTCGTCCAAAGGTCCATGGGGGCAAACGAAGTCGTTTGCTGAGTACCTCGTGCGCCCACGACGCGGGCGGCATGGCCACGAGCGGCGCCGAGTCGACGCCCATTGCTGCAGGTATGCCTGAAATGCGACGCCGTTCGCAATGTATATTTAGCCCCCATGGAGCACAAGGAGGGGGCGTTGATAACTAACTCACCCCCCCACGCATATGCTGGGGATATCCAAGCGCAAAGAGCGATGCGGGTTCGTCCATGCGCCACCCCAGAGGTGTTGTCGGCGTCCAAGTGTTGGAATTGTGGGGCCAGGCCACCCCCCCAGGCATCCCCCGACAGCCACCCCAGAACGCATTTCCCTTGAAAGGCAGCACGCTGCTCCTTCAAGAGTATCCGAGTCATTCGAACACGTGTGCATCGACATGACGTCGCGCGAGAGTCACGGAGGCTGCCAGTGGATTCTTGGGGAAGCTACTTTTGTGCGGGCGCTGGATGGTAGTCGAGATTGCCTTTCTTTGGCGTTGCATTGCGTGGCCCACCGTAGACTTCTTCGTCACTGCGCCGTCGAGAGAGATGTAATTTCGTGCGTGCTGCATGTGGACGAAATGTTTTTCGAGTTCTCTTGGCAGCACCTGCCCCATCGATGGGATGAACTGGGTCGGCCAAAAGCGCCTGGCATCGTTTGGCAGGTGGCACAGTATCACGCACGTTGCCAGCCCTGCTCGCGAAGGCGGGGGGCAGACGTCCCGATGGGTTTGGCTCAGTCCTCTCCAAACTGTTTGTGCGTTTCAATCATCCCCTCCGACTGAGTACGTTGCTGACACTGCAAATCGGACAAGTCGCTACAGTTTTGCTCACAGCGAGTGGTGGTCCACACCGCCCGGCGTCCATTGGCAGTGTCGACTCACTCCTGGCGAACGGCATGCCATGCTAGCATTTTCAAAGGCACCAGAGAAGGAAGGAAGGGTACACCGCGCCACGTAAAAGATACGACATAAAGTTGGGCGATGGCAGCCATACGAAAAACTCGTAAAAAACTCATGACGTTGAATTCAAAAAAGCGTGTAGTATGCGTGTCGTAGACGCCACTCAAGTGCGAGAAATTTGTCTCGAAACCTGAAAATTAGGCGTTATAGTTCATAAACCGCGAGCGTTAAAAGGAAAACACCAGGTCGGGGAAGGCACGCGTGTATTCAAGCGTGCGGATCGTAGTGGGATGTTTGGCTTGCCGGCGCGGCCGCAGCTGAGGCCCGATCCCACACGTTGGCACAACAATTCGTGTGCTTTTGAAGTAGTACGTGGCCGCCCCCATGGTTTGAGCCTCTCGTCGAAAACAATTTCGCAATCTTCCCCTCCTGGTCATGCCAGGATCGGATTGCGATCCAAGGGTCTGTTCGAGGTGCAAATCGTCGACGCATGTGGTGGGCTGTGCAATGCTGTGGACAAGCACAATGCACTCCCGACTTCAAATACATGTAATAGGTCGACTGAGTTATGTTGGCGCATGCAACTCGCACTTGGACGGTGGTCGCACAGCTAGACGACCACACGCTGCCTCCCCTGCCTGCCGCCCCATGGATTGTTGTCATGCCAGGAAGCGTATCGAGCACCCATCTGCCGTGCTATTCGACAGACGTGATGCGCAAAGTGGTGGAGGGGGTCCCTTGCTAAGACTTGGTCGGGTGGAACGGGGGGAAGAGCTGCGCATGTCAAGGGGGCCTTGCGCTGGTGAAAGACGAGGCACCACTTCCGTTGCTCAACTTCACGCAAGTCGGGCGAAATCATCAAGCATTCGCCGAGATAGAGAAAGCAGTTCGCGACCGCCACAAGGCTGAGTCCTGACTGACTGGCGGATTGCATGACGCAGCGTATCGGTTGGATAGTCGACGCTCCGTTTGGAATATCAATGAGGGTGTCCCTCGTTGGAAGGCTTCGTAACGACGCCATCCACCCTGCAGGGGCGGCTGGAATCTCGAACGGGAGGACCACGGAGGTGTAGATGCAGTCGGAGTAGATTCAACCAGCGAACGGTTGTGGCAAATGCGGTACAATGGCATGAACAAAAGAGGAAGGGTCGCCGCATGTGCATTCATTTTTGGACCCAAGGAGGCGGGAGAAGCCCCGCCGGTGCTCCGACTGCGATCGCCGTCGTAGACGAAAGCGTCAACAAGCTGCCAGCCGTGGGCAAGGACAGCGCCACCCCGGCACCACCGAGCAGAAACATGTGTAATGTGATTGTTGTCGAACCCAAGGCAAGTGACCACCAGCCGCCGGACATTCCATATTTCATCCACCTGTACGTGGCGGGAGCAGTGGCAAGTTGGAAAGGGCAGCAGCATGGATGGGCCTGCACGTAGCCAGGACAGCGGCCCGACAGGTTTGGATGCGCAGTGTCTCTCGCAAAATAGAACTCAGGTGGAGTGTCGTGGTCGGTCGAAGTCATTTGGATCTTGTCCAACAGCGGCGGGAGGCTCGCCATCGTGTTGGCGCGGCCACCTCATGTTGTCTTCGTTGTGTCCGCGATTGGAACCTGTATAATTCGATATCAATGGAAAATGGATAATAGATGTTGAGAGTGGACATGGTTCGTCATGCGAATTGATTCAATGAAAGTCAAGACGGCCTGTATAAAGTAATTCCGAATAGATTGCGGTTTATATTCGCGACTTGATCTTTTTCTCGGCGGTCGAAGAAATGTCAGCACATGTGGGTGGTGGAGGCATGTGCTGTCGCAAGAAACATGGACAGGGCCATTCGGGAAGCGCCGCCATACCCGCAGACGAACCCGCACGAAATCCAATGTGGCGAGGCTTGGGCAAAAAGCAAGAACATTTGGTGTATATGACGTGTGGATCGTCCTGCCGTTCAAAGGGCGATCCTTTCGAGGCATGTTGTGCGGCAGCGCGTGGCGCAGCGCTCGCACACGTCGCTGTCCATGTAGATCTCCTACGGTACAACTCCCGCCCTGCTGCAGCTACTCTTGACAACACAATTGCGCGTCGTGGCTTGTCTCGACAGTTTGAAGGTGGTAAGGCGCCTATCATACCACACTCTGCAGCCGTAAAACCCGCACGGAAGCCATCGACTCCTTCAGATGGAGTGCTCTCGGCGCCATCTGTCCACACTGTCCAAAATGACACCCTCGATTCGACACGACCCACCCACTCCACCAACTCGACCATCCATCCGTGCCAACGCCATATATATACCCCAACCGAGCTGGGCTTTCCACGCCTGCGTGCCTTTGACTGCGGAGCAATGGGGGAAGAGGGCGGCTCGACCCCGTCCCTGGTGGCCTTGCCTGGACGTAGAAGTGGCCACAACGACCTCCGCGCGAAGTCCCACTTCAACATTGCTGTTTGGGGGTGCCACAGCTGACAGCCAAGTGTAGTACAACCTCCACAGTGGCCGTCTCCTTATCCGGATGGCTACAACGGCTGAACACAGTTGGCCGAGTGCCGCGCGAATTCACACCGTGGCATGGGCCAGGCGAAATATAAAAGCCTTGATAGCGTTCCAGTATGGTGGCCTTGGAATAGAATTCAATGGCCCAACTCAACCCCCCCACCCGACACACCCATCGCCTATGTGCCACTATGTCGTAAAAGCAGGGCCTACGTATTCCCGCTGCGGGGTGCCCCTGCGGCTGCGAGCTCATTTTCGATTCTCCTCCACCGAGCAGAATATGGTTGCTGTATCCAAGACCCTCATGGTATCGTCGTCCAACGACATGATCGACAGCGGCAAGTGCCGCTACAAGACGGGCAAATGCCTCAACGACCGGTCCTTCAAGCGCAATGGCCAGTTCCATCAACTGTGCATGTTCCATCGAGAAAAGGCCAACCGCATCCAACGCAAGTTTGACCGGCAAAAGCGCTCCGTCGCCAAGGAAAACAAGACCGGCGGTTCCCACCACAAAAACGGCAAGGTCGACACGACCATGTCCGGCCGCTCGTTTGGTGCGCACCGTGACTGTGGCGAGTTTTTCTCGGACACGGACTCGTACGACGGCCGCCTCTCGGTCGACAGTTGCGACGGCATCTTCAAAGACGACTTGTGGAGCAGCAGCAGCAGCCCCATGTCGGACTATGGTATGTCCATCAAACTCGAGCACGTGTGCGACCCAGAACCCGTGCCAGTCAACTCCCCTGTGACCCACCAAGGGCGTTTGTCCGTCGACGAGATCGACTTCCTCTGCTCGGCCATGTTCTAAGGCCCGAGCGTGTACCATAGATAGGTGTTTCTTGTGATGCCGTCTGCATCGAGTGATTAAGTTAAGACGTGTTTGTGATGTTTCCAAGTGCGGTCGGGGTTTGTTTCGTCAGCAGGGCAGTGTCGCTAGGCGGAGGGGGGGGGCGTCCTGTGGAAGCGATGCCTTGCTCAACCTGCGGCGAAAACGGAGAACATCGCTTGGAGGTGCTCGTCGATTTTCCAACATCCACTGCGATGCCACCACACGTCCCCAAACCTCTGGTGGTCGCCGCGTTGTTGTAGGTGGGGGGTACGACGTGGACG
>NW_008580146.1:1783467-1865260 GCF_000520115.1 Aphanomyces invadans
CAACTCGGCTCTGCTGGGTGCTGTTATCAGGTGTTGTTTATGCGAACGACAAGTGGATTGCTCGCGCCGGCCATGCCAACAACTCTTGCGGCCAGCGTCGAGACGCTGCTTCCACCAGTGCACAGTACGCCAAACTGGAAAGATGCATCCATCCACGCTTGCGTCCTCCACGTGCCGTCTCGGCTGTGACCAAACGGTACCCTTCTCAACCCGCTCCCTCCCTCTATCTGCCGATAAACTTGCATCACTTGGATGGAATCGTGAAAGCGCTCCAGCAGCCAGCAGCGACACACATGAGAGGGGACGAGTCTTACCAAAGCTTGAGCTCGTCGTATGCGATACACGCCAGGACTACAAGGAGTGCACTCATGGCGCAGTCCTTGACGAAAGCGGACATGGCAGAGTTCGTTGGTCGAGGCTGCTGACTTTGCACTTGAATGTGGTGGGGCGATGCAGTTGTGGCCTTGGAACGCCTTGGCTGCTCCGTCGTCTTGAACTTGTAGAATGCACGCTTCTTCCGACTGAGGTTGGTTGGAGACATGCTCCGGTTCGACTTGAGGGCTTCAAACGTTTGGTACTTGGTTGCTAGGTCCTGCATGGAACGATTCGACGCCACCGCGGTCTCGGGGCGTGGCGATGGCTTCTTCGGGGGGCTCGGAACCTCCATCGGCATTTGACGCTTGAATTCGTCAAAAATTTGGCGCTTTCTCGCCAACTCTTGGGCATGTTGGTGCAGCTTCGAGAACGCGACTTGCAAGCATCCGTCTCGTTCGCACTCGCTCGAGCACATGGACGAATGAACCGTCGATGCATAGTCAAAGTGTTGACGCAAAACACGGCGAAACTGCGCCGTGACGTCGGCGGCGGCGGGCGGCTCGGGAACAGACGTGCGACTCGACAGCGTCTCGGCATAGTCGGCGGTCGGGATGTGGATGTGGACGCGGGACTGGAGTGGTGACACCGGGCGAATCGCGACGTCCTTGAACTCGTCCGAGTCGACGCACGTCTCAGCGTAGTCAAAGGATGGATCGTTCTCGTCCAAGTCGACGATTTCATTCGCACACGCTAGGATGAAGGCACGGCACGACTGGGGGTTCAAACACTGCGTCCGACCACTCGTGCGCCCAGGCTTGGGCATGTTCTGCAGCTGCGCGAGGAAGGCCCTGCGCATGTTAGCATCCTGGAGGGGGAGCGTCGAGACCGTGTCCACTAGAGACGCCACAAAGTCCACGACCGAATCGTCTTGGTCCAGGAGCTCCAGCACCTTGTTGAGCAGTTCCGTGCGAAGTTGCGTCGAGTTGCAAGGGTTTTCCGTCGACCCTTCGCCTTCCGGCTGTGAGTCCCAGTGTTTGGCCTTCTTCACGGGGCTTTTGCCGCCAGGAGAAGCGGGGTGGTGCATCGCTTTGTCCAGAGTCAGCTTGGTTGGCGAACGCGTGGCCATCGTGTCGGCAAAGCAAGAATGCACACAGTCATGGCCATACAGACGAAGGCGCCACGTTCTGTTGCCGTTGAGCTGTGCGGCTGTTGAAGGGGGGGGGTCGAATGGATTCCATCTCTTGATTGGGTTCTCCTCGATCTTATGCTGTAAAAATAGCTTGGCGTCTCGACTACGCCTCGAACTCATTGCCTCGCACCAGCATGGCCACAGACCCGGCCGCGGATTTTCTCGAGTCCATCACGCGCCATGGAGGAGAGGGGTGTTCGACTTTGGATCTCATGAAGCGACTTGAGCCGCAGACATTCTCCCAAGACACGATCAAGGAAATGGAGCACATCATCACGACAGACAAGCAGCACAAACAAGCACAACGTGTAAGTCCGTCAATCCCTTCAATGCGCGGCCAAATCCCATTGCGTTAGATTCGACGGGGGGAAGCGCTCATAGCTGACATCACCAAGTTGGGCGACGTCGAAGAAGCCCGCAATAAACTCCGCGTTGTGTTCATACCAGACAAGCCCTTGCCGGTAGCCCCACTTGACCAACTGATGTCCGTCCTCATTCTCGTCGACGTTCTCGTCCACTAGCGTGTTCTGCGAAGGAGCAAACTCGTCGGGGCTGACAAGAAGGTGATCACATCCCTCGTGCGGCCGCTGTCCCCGAGCGAAGACGACGCTTACAGCATCGCAACTCGGTCTAGCACCGCAGGGGACGCGTCTGGCTGCAGTTTGGCCACGACAAGGGCCACGACAAAGCGAAGTGGCAAGGGAAAAAATACCCAAGATCCAACTGAAGAAACGCCAGCTCAACAGAACAACACAAAGGCGAGAGAATTTCGTCAAGACCCACTTTCCTGCAACGATGACGAGCAAGTGAACGCGCTGAAAGCAGCACGAACGCACCTCGAGGACGACTTGCTGAAAGTGACGAAGAAACTCTTCCGCAAGTACGAGCGACAAGTGTTTCCCGGCATCCACAGCAAGGCGGCGACGTACCAAACTCTGCACAAGAAGTGGTCTGAGCCCAACCTGACCGACGCCGCCAAGTACCGCGCTTACATGGACGGTCGGTTTGCTACCAGCAACAACTTGGAGTTTTTCAAAAAGACGGCCGATCCTCGAGACAACACCAATAGCTTTCACCGGATACATCGGCAGCACACCAAATATGGCGACTCGCTTGCGTTTGCCAAGCACAGCCTGCGCGATAAGTTCTAAAACCCATCGAGTTGAGGACGTTAGCGGTAGTAAGACCCGATTCGGTCGCTCTGGAGCAACGTTTTGACCCTCACGTCGTCAGCAGAGTTCTTGGTGATGTCCGGGGAGTAGTTGATTGTTTCAGCGAAACGCGGCGAGAGCATGCGAGCGACATTCATTGCTTCGATAGAGGACGGCTGGTTCAAAATGAGCACCTCGACTCCGTCGTCCTGCTCGAATACTTGTGAGGACCTCAAGAGGGGCGATGGGAAGTTACGTACCAATGCTTTGAGCTCCTGTCGTTTTTTTGCCTTGATGCGCTCAATGGCAGTGTGTGGAGCACGCAAAGACACCTAAGCAGCGATTGTGGTGATCTCAGCAGCAATCCACAGTATTACTTCGTGGTTTCTGGCCTTCTTCGACTCGTTTTCTTGCAAAATGCGATTTTTCAGCACCATGTCTTGGACGACACGAAGGTTCACGCGCCGCTGGCACATGGCTTGCTGTGGGAACAACATTAATTATGAAGCGTATGCACGACTAACGAGATCGTACTGTGGTCGCGACATCGCGAGGACTTGCGGTTGTGGCCTAAAGATGCCTCAGAATTCATTGTGATGAGACTTCCTACGTCGGCGTGGCACTGCCGCACTTCGCTCATTCGTTGTACATCGGCACCTGTGATCCGCCTGCTAGAGTCTCTATCGCCTGCGCCACAAGGTGAGTCAACAAATGTAATAGTGTGACGCGACGAACATACCCATCCTGCTGGTGGGAACACAGCACATTAACGGACTGCGAATGTCCTTAACAGTTACAGTGCCGTTTTAAGTCGATCGGCGGTGCAAGGAAGCTCAAAGTACTCGACAATGAGCTTGATGACGTCGGCATCCAAGACAGTGTGGTCGAGAAACTCTTGCTCGGACACACGGGACACCTCTGCGATTGACCCTGCCAATGATGAGGTTTGTGGAGACGTTGCAACATTGTGTACCAAACACATCGAGCAGCATTTCGCACTCGTCTTCGTGGAGAAAAGGCAGGTTGATCTGCAGGATTTGAATAGCGTGCGTCTTCGACTCAACTTGAGCCCACAGCTATACATACACATATGTCAGTGACCTTTGGTGTAATACCAAAGTACGCGATCATAAAAGTCCCTGGAGCGTTGCTGTGACGAGTAGGATCGTTTCGAACGAACTGAGAGCATAAAGTGCACCGCGGTTTCGATGGATGAAGCAGAAACGATCTGCATCTTGTCGGATAGAGTTTGATCGAGGTGAAGGGCCTGCAACTCACGATTCGTTCTCAAGGGAAGGGCGGTGGGAAATAGAATGATAACGTGGACGAAAGGGAACAAAGATATAGCATGCCGCGCTCGCTCCTTCGTGTCGACAACAACATCACACGTTGTGGAGTGCACGAATATGAATGGAATAGCAGGGAAGTTCTGTGCTTGGGCACAGAACATCAAGTCGACGGGGCATTCGTTGACTTGTTGGCAATTGAATGGACCACACGACGATAGGAAGGAGATAACTTTCTCAGCACTTGGGCCCATCTTCACGAGAACGACTTGCGCTACATGCCCAATGAGACACATCTTGCATGGAGCATTACCTTTCGCCGCACAGCGCCGCGGTGTCGTCGTCGGAAGCGCCATAGCGCGCGCTTTTTTCAAATCCATTTCTGTGCTTCTCCACAACTTCAAGATATACTAGTAGTAATACTGCGCTTTTTAGTGGCTTTGTCATAGAAATCCCGATATCTAAAATTGTTAGGCGTTTTTCTCAAAGCTATTCGGCACGCGTTTTAATGTTTAACTTCAAGTTTGTAGGTTCTACATCGCCGGTTCATTTCGTGGCTAGACCGGTTCACTGGGACCGTTGGTCAGCCAAATTTCACCATTGATTGTTCAGTATCAACCATGTTGTCCCGCGCTCTTGTCGTGATCGCCCGACCGCGCGGTGTCGTGCTCAAGCGAATGTTCTCCGTAGCAGAGTCGAATGTAGTTGGAGACACCCCAAAGCTCGTCTTGCGCGAGCTGAAAGAGATCCCGCGTGATATGCGCCGCAAATTGCGGCAACAAGCTGAGGCGGCAAACGAAGGGTCGACGGTCAAGACCAGCCGCACGTCCGCGTCCAGAATTGCATTGCGCCTCTTCCTGCTCACTACAGGTGCGAGCATTGCAGGGTGGAACTTTTACCTGAAGGAGTCTGTCCGTGCCCCCGTTCGCGATGCCGTGCACAGCACATTTCTGGGAAATGTGTACGACTGGATTTTGGCGCAGATCAAGGAAATCTGCCGCCCTTTCACGGAACCCTCCCGAGACAAGCTTCTTCCCGACTGGCCAATGCCCGGTTATGGCATCCCAGAAGGTTTTCCGCCCTTGCCGACGCTCGTGCTCGCCGTCGAAGATGTGTTGCTTCATTCGGAATGGGATGTACGTGTTGCAATCACATCGTCACAGGATACTCATCGTGCGTCCATAGCGCAAGTATGGCTGGCGACACGCCAAGCGACCTCACGTAGATGAGTTCATGGAGACTCTTTCTCGAGTATGTTCGTGGATTTGATGAAATTATGCGCCGTGCGTGGATGATCTTTGAATATGTGTAGCACTACGAAATCGTGTTGTTTTCCAGCGAATCGCAAGGTCTTGTGGAAGAAGTGCTGGCGAAATTGAATCATAAGGTTTGCCACCATGTCGTCTTGCTGTCCTAGCGTGGTGCATGATTCCTAGGGCTGTGCCTTCCACTACCTATTCCGTGATGCGACGCACTTCGTCAACAACGTCCATGTCAAGGTATTGCCAATGGAGTCCCGGCCAGTTGCGTCCTGTTGATGCGTGCGGCGTAGGATTTGGCGCCCATGAACCGCGATATCAAGCGCATCATCCTCATCGACTCGAATCCCGAAAACTTCCAATTGCAGGTACATTTGTGCATGTCTGCGCAAAAGCATCATCGACGGCGGTAGCCTGAAAACGCCATCTACGTCCCACCGTACACGGATGGCCAAGACCGAACGGACCGTCAGCTCAAAGACTTGATCCCGTTCCTCGTCGCGATGGCCGAAGGAAAAGTACAGGACGTGACCAAAGTGCTCGCCGATTTTCGCGACGCTGACGGCGTCATCCGCGATGTACCGGCCAAGTACAACGCCAAGGTGCATGCGTTAGATGAACGAAAGCGGCAAGCGGAGGCCCGTGGCCTCGGTGGGTTTGTGCGCGGCCGCTTGTCCAGCCGACCGTCGACAAACACCGCGACGCTCAAGAACCTAAAGTAGTGACACCGTCCAAGAAGTTCGCACAACACGATCGGATAAATTAGCACCGAGTTTACTAACTCCAGGACAAATCCAAGTACTGCACAATGTCCTGGGCATTCTCCGATGAGTACACGCGCCCGCATCCATCCAATGTTACCTCGACGAACGCTTGCTGCATCCCCTCGGGCACGTCCACGTCCTTGGCGTATTCCCGCAACGATTGCCGAATCTTGTCCAACTTATTCATCTAGTCGACATATAAGCGCCACCCGTCGGTCCGGACGATACCTTTTTATACCACGAGTCCTTGAGGTTGACGCGGCGGTTGAATGTGCGGTAATAATCGATAAGCTGGAGCACCTGCTCGACGCAGTCCAAGATGCCGCGGCCGTACTTGGTTCGCAGGCGGTCGCGACTCGCATCCGCTGCATGCTGTTGCCAAGTTCACCGTCATATGCGTGCTGGGGTCAGGGGTACGTACAACTTGGTGAGGGAGGTGGATGGCGAGACGTAGGTGGGGCTCGAACGACAGGACGCGGCCATGGACTTCGCCGCCCTCTCGACTGGTACCGCGCGTGTACTCCTCAAAGAAATCGGCAATTTCGTCTGGGGATTTGGTCGGAATCACCATCGTGTCTGCGGATTCGCCGCGAAGGAACGCGACTTCAAATTGCTTTTGTTCGTCCACCGTCCACGTGACAAACGCATCACTTTCGTCTGGGGCAATCTGTGTTGACGCGGCGGCATCGACCGCACGAATTGCTCCATGCACCTCGTCGTCTTTCGATTCTGCTTTCACCGCGCACTTCAATACATCCCCCGCAGCGTTGTCAGGAACTGTGCTGCTCGACGGCTCTTCCTTCGTCGTGTCGAAGGCGTCGTCTTTCACTTTGTCTGCCGTCGAAGAGTTAGGGCTGTGTAGTGCTGGCAACGATTTCGCAGCATCACAAGAAACGTCGTCGAGTGTGGCTTTGACATGGTACTGCCGGGTGTTCGCTTGCAACTCGTAAGGCAAAAACACAATCGGGCCGCGCTGTCCCGTGCCGCTCTACATACTCGTTGTCAAGACGATCACAGAAGGGCACAGCACCTTTTCACCGCGGACGTGGAAGAACCGAAAGAGGCCGGCGGGGATGGTGCGCTTGGGGTCGTATGTGCCGACGATGAGCCCGATAAACGGGATCGGCGTCGACAACACGTCCACCGCCTTGTCCGCGGCAAACAGGGACTGGTAGCTCGCCTGGTTCTCAATGTCGCGAACACTCGGATCCGGCGCAAAAGCTGGGTGCGAATGGTACCACCCCACCACGTCGAGATGGGACTTTCGAATCAGCTCGCGGAGCTCCAGTTCGCTCTCGGGGTCCATCTCGACGTCCGTTGCGCCATCGTCCCCGGCAATCGACAGCGAACGGCATGGAAATGCCGCGTGGATAAAGACTGTCTTGGTCGCTTCGTCATACCGTCCGCCCAAAAACCCAATGATCTCACAGATCGCCAGGTGCGAGTGCAAATCGCACACAAACATTGCGTCAGGATGGACGCGGACGTTGTACGGCTGCACGAGCGTCTTGCTCTCTGCCTGGGTCTTCCCGTCATTCGCGTACTGAATGCACTCGACCATCGTGTGCGGGTCCAGGTTGTTCGTCATCAGGTTTTGTCGGATCTGCGAATGCTGCACCGATTTCTACACCGCATGGATGACCATCTAGACGTTAAACATTTACACTATGGACGTACCACTTGGCGCTTGCCTCGCATGGGTCCTCCGGTCGCGCCGTCGATGCCTGCTGCCGCCGCTGCCTCGAGAAACGCTACCGACCCGCCATTCACAGAGTCTTTAAAAACTGCATCATCCCAAACAAAGTCGGTGTGGCATCGAAACGACGTGTTGATGCGTTGCCAGATAAAGCTCAGCGGGGATTGCTGGACCTGGTTCGCCGCGTGAAAGGATCATTGGATTTTGCACGAAAGTAGTTGAATCCAACACCTACCGGGCCGCGATATCTGGTAAGTAGGCGCTGTTTCTTCTCGTGGTTGCGCTTCCACTGGCGAAGCAAGGACGACGGAGGCGGGCGGTCAGCATTCTCCTGGAGGGGCTTCCACTGCCATACTCTCCATGAGGCGTTGTTATGGTACATGTAAAAGAGACTGTACCATTTCAATCACGTCGTCGTCGCTGTCGACAGCTGCATTCGCGGACCGGGCACGTTTGGGTGGTTGCTTTTTATCGGGCCCTTTGGATAAGACGTTGGCCGACAGACCGCTTCCTTCCTGCGCTACCACCGCCATGTCTCCTGGATGGCCCACAGCAGTTGTCGGAACGAAGTTTTTCTTGCGAGGAATGGGGGGCTCAGCTTTCAGCCCAATTGCGACAGGCAAGGGGGGCTTGACAATAGAAGGCCGGCCGACTGCTTGTTTCCCAAAGGGCTTCGACGTCGTCTGGTCCACGAGCGGAAGCTCCTGAGACGGATTTTTGGCCGCCAGCTTGGCTCGCTTTGGACGCGGAGGAGAACTCGAACGCTCCTGCTTTGTCATCCCGCGTGGCGACATCGACCGACTCGAAGGGTATTCGCAAGGATTTTCTTGCGACGCTGATTTCTCGCTCATCCAAGCGTCAAAGTCGACGACCTCCGCTTTTACAGGTCGCTTGGCGACTTGCCGTCGCTCTCGTTGCTCCACGGCCTCGCGCTCTTCCTCGATCAATATCAACGCACGTTGGTATCGCTTCTTCAAGTTATGGAACGCATCTCGTTCCGATTTTGTCATTTTCATCCACTCCTCGATGTCGGGCTTCTTCAGACTGTGCTTTGTCAAGTCCAAAGCAGACTTGAGGCGGGCTGCGCGCCGCTTTGCGTCTGCCTCGCGCGGGGTCAGTGGCGGTGCAGGTGCAGCAGCCACTTGTTCCTGCTTACGCTTGCGCGAGTCCCGAAGTGGTCGGGGCTCTGACGTCTCGGCCGTCGACGGCGTCGAGGGGGGGACATTTTGTGCCTCTTGTCGTTTTGCTGTGGGAAGCATCAAACGAATCAGTGAAACGAAGAGCGATTGTGTGCAGTACCTTGTTTGGCGGCGCGCTTCTTCTCGCGTTTTTCCTTTTCCCGGAGGAGTTTCTCTTCCAAAAACGCAATTTGCTCGTCCGTGAGCGCACCCAGCCCCTGACCACCTTCTTCATCGTCTGCAGCATCATCATCCTCGCTATCATCGCTGTCGTCGTCGTCGACATGTTTGGCATCATT
Source organism: Aphanomyces invadans (assembly GCF_000520115.1). Lineage (NCBI taxonomy): Eukaryota > Oomycota > Saprolegniomycetes > Saprolegniales > Verrucalvaceae > Aphanomyces > Aphanomyces invadans. The sequence goes on from NW_008580146.1 coordinate 1,792,605, forward strand.
GCAGTCTTCACCAACGGCACCACCATCGTCGGTGCTACTTTCGTTCTGGTGGCTTGGTATCGTCGCCTCGTCATCATTTTCAATCGCATGCTCCGTCGGGTGTGACATGACGATGTCCATCTTCGACCCCTTGTTGGAGTGTACTGGGTTCGGTTTATCCATCTTCGACCCCTTGTTGGAGTGGACTGGGCTCGGTTTCTCCGCGACATCCATTGCAGGGATGTCGACGTGGCAGTCTGCTTCTGCGACCACGAGTTTACGGCCGGCCGAACCGCGTGTGGAATTCGGCGATGGCTCTTCCAGAGGACTATCGCTCAGGACTTTGCCTCGCCTCGCCGAAGGAGGGCGCCGTACTGGCGTCACATGTTCTTTGGTGCTGCCACGAACGACTCTGGCTCGTTTGCTTGGTGGTGTGGTGTCCTGAGGTACCTTCACGCTTCGGCGATTCGGTCGGCGGTTGCCTCCTTCCTTCTTGATGTGGAAATCTTCGTCCGACACCTCCTCCTTTTCCTCCTCCTCACTCTCGACGTCCTCGTCGTCACTTGCAATTGCCGCCTGTCGTGATGTCGTTGTTTTCCCTCGTGCAATGGGATCTGTGATCCCTTCGTAGTCCGCCATGGACCACGGAATGTGCGAGTGCTAGACATTTGAGGGAGTGAACTTTCGAGTAGGCTTGTCGTCTGAAGCCGAGCATACCTGAAAGAGGATTTGTTCGGCTCGGTCGACGGCCACTTCGAGAGCCTTCTTCAGTGTCTTCTTGTTCTTCACCGTCTGAAAGGCTTGTTTCACGTCGTACGATAAGTATGGCTTGATGCTGGTCCGTGTCACGCAGCCATACTGCAAGCTGTCCAAGAAACAAACCATGGGAGTATCGATGGATGCAGTAGTCTTGGGCGGAATTTGGAGTCCATGGTCATACAGCGACTGCGTCGAAAAGAATACGATGGCTGGCCACAAAGGGAAGCCGGGAATCTTGGCCCACACAATGTCTCCTTCTTGCAGGACGCTTTCCGTTGTCGGTCGCGAAGCCGCCGCATCGCCGCGCCGAGGTTTACCACTCATATATTGACGCGGCCGATGTGAATTATTGATTCAATCTCTTCATTTATTCCAGAATGGCCCTTAAATATTGACAATTTTATCTTGGAGTAGATATCAAACATGACCTCATTTTAGATTTTCGTTCTTACCAAAATAGATGAATTCATGATAAAGGTTGCCCGAACATTCGAACGAGCCAACGGTTTCATAGTTATATGAAAGGCGTGATGGAACTTGACTTGCGATGAAGGCTCGTCTGGGCACGCGGAGGTGCTGCGGCTAACAAACGACGAAGTCACACTCAAGCCAATGCAGGCAATTTTTTGGGCCCAAACCATACATTCAGAATTTTCGTGGTGTATTCAACTGGCGACAGTGTGTGCAAGTGATGCTCTGTCAGAACTGCAGTGTGTCATAAACCTCGGCAAGGGAGGGCAAATTTCGGGATTTACCCGGTAATTCGGTAAAAGGCATAGGAAAGGTAATGATGTACCCAGCGTGTAAGTTAAACGGGAGGTAAAGGTCAAGGTCTCTTGATTACCCGTCTGTTACCTTTAAACCCAATGCCCAATTTCCCGGCAGTATTACAGGAAAATAATTTGCTATTGTCAAGGCCGATTGGGATCGGCAAACATTTCAGACCTCATAACTCTTCAAGGAGATGTCCAATTTCGACGAAACGATGATATAAAAAACGTCAAACAATTTTTTCTGATGCGGATAAATCGCCAACAAGTCGCTTTCAGAATGGTAAAGAATATTAATACACCGTGCAAAAACGGCAATTGAAAAACATCTCCAGTTGGAGAATAGGGTTATTTTTAGGACAATTGATTGGACAAAACTAACCAGGCTAAGGTGAAGTATAGGTAATATGGAAGGTTTTATATAAAAACGCATTAGGTTGAACAACGTTTTAATCACTGCCAATGGAAGCTTCATAATAAAGTAGTATTCATGGCATTTTACAACCAAGTACTTTTCGGCTGGTGAGAGCTGGTGTTTTTTCTTCATAACTCGTCGCACACTAATGCTAAATGTCTCCTGAAGTGTGCTAAATTCTGCTGCTCTCACAGCCTACACGCCACTTATCTTAGTATCTTGATATTCGTATTCTATCATATTTATATTACAATCCGTATTGCCCGTGCGCGATCCTAATTGGCCCCGACAATAACCTAAAGACGTGTCTTTAAATTCTATTTAATTCAGTCAATGGTATAAAAATTTGTCATTGGGTATTAACTTATAGACTTCAGTTAAGTTTGAACAACTGATGTGTACACGATGTGTGACATGGTCGCGGAACAATTACCGTTGTGAAATACAATATGGTTCAATTTTGTGGATTTTACCACTTCATTGACACGAATCTACGCAACTGAATTTTGTGTGATGCTTCTACACTCCCAACAGACATTTCAGAGTCCTAACATCAAATTTCAATCTTCCACAACGCGAAAAATGGACCCAAACTCCGTCGTCATCCGCCTTCAATAAGAACTCGACAATGAGCACCTCAAACTCGATGAGATGAGTCAACTTTACCACGACCATTCTCAACAGGTTGAGGACGCCAATGATTCTCCAACTACGATCTTGGACAGCTTCTTTGCGCAAGGCGGAAATGCCTCGTTAACAACGATGATAAACTTGACGTTTGCGGAGTTCGAATCGATCTGGGCAATCGTTGAATCAACAGTAGTTCCATCTTGGACGCTGGGTCGCGGTCGAAAGTCGCCCACGCCTGCTAAAGACGCCTTCTACATGACATTGGTGGTGCTCAAACACCACAATCCTTGGGATAAGCATGCTCTCGACTTCAAGATGAAAGCGCCTACATTCGAGAAGATGATTCACCGCATGATTGACCACGTTGGGCCCGTCTTGTACGGCCACTACGTCCAACCAGTTACCATGACGCAACTGATTGAACGCGACCGCACCTTTTCCAACTTCCCATCAGAGCTGTACTGTACCGACGTCAAGTTCCAGCCCTCTTACCGCCCTACTGGACGATTTGATGAAGCCAAACACTATTACTCCGGCAAGCACAAGCTTTATGGCTTGAATGCTCTGTGGCGTATCCTGGTGTGGCTGTCGACTTGTCCAAGCATGTACCTGGTTCTGTGTCAGACATCACGATATTCTTGTCAAGAAAGGACACACACACTGCCATGCTTTGCAAGACAGCTGACGAGATGGACCTACCTGACCGCGGTGAAGGGATCGAGCGCTGGCCTTCTTCGTGGAGCGTACTCGTCGACATGGGCTACCAAGGAATCCAGCATGAGTTCCGATCGATTCAACCAAAGCGCAGACCTCAAAGAGGTGTTCTTACTGCTCGTGAGCTGGATCGCAACTCCAAGGTGTCCCCTGACCGTGTTCTCGTTGAAAACTACTTTGGCCGGATGTGCAATCTGTGGAAGATCATGTCGTCTACGTACAAGTGGAATGAGTCGAGATTCGATCGTGTTGCTCGACTTTGCTGTGCACTTACAAATGCTCACGTTGCCTGGATGCCCTTGCGCGGTGCAGACGGAATTTACTACCAAGGTGTCCTCGCAAGATACAGCAGCATGTCTATTGAAATGTCCAGAAAGCACAGTCGGAATCAAGCTCAATATGGGGTAAGACGTTTGGAAACTGTCAGTCCTATTATTGACCGGCGATGGTCGAATGGCGTTTAGATTCGGATTCTACAACTTTTTCTGCATTTTTGGTGTATATCTGTGATAATAATTGAATACTGAAAAAATACTCAGCACTGCCCGGGGATCGAACCCTGGGCCCCTTCCTCTATCGCTTTGATGCCGTCGCTCTAACCGTTGAGCCACGTGCCAAGCCGTTATTTGGTGCTTTTGAACCCGGTGAAAAACACATGGTCAAAAAAGACCAAGTAGAAAATGAATTCAAATGTCGCCAACGTTATTTCGAATGTCACTGACGTAATATTCGATTGATTGATTAGTCCAAGGCGTTCTCGTCATTTACTTCAATTTTACTCACTGAGCACGTTCTGACAAGGAATATTGTGACAGAACTAGAGGTCTAAAACCCCCAATTTTGCACGCGTCCATATCCGATACACTCTATGAAATGATGCAAGTCACATATGAAGTTCTAAGAGGTGGGATTTGAATTTCAAAATTGGTTCCAAAACAGCCGTGATGCCATTGGGTGGGAAAAGGCCCACCTTGCAACAAAAAGATACATTTCGAGCTTTCTTCGAAAGCCAGGCTAAAGGGTCAGTAACATGTCCCCGATTAGCGATCTGGGCAAGCAAGAAATTTGGATGTTTGATCCAAGAAAGCACTGTTGGGCGTATAGTGAAAGGACACCAGAGAGATGAAGTCGTACAACATCGCAAACAAGGCCATGCACCGCCGATCCAATCTAAAGCCCCCAATATTTCCCGAGCTCGACAGTAAATTGGCCACTTGGGTGGACGCAGCAAATGCCAATAATGTGTGCATTACTGGACCCACCCTAAAAACAAAAAGCCCCTCGCCTCGCAGCTCAACTGGCATAAGCTAGTTTCGCGCTTCCTAAGGAGGGCTCTTCAAGTTTCAAAGGCGACACAACTTCAGAGTTCATCGCCTCCATGACTAGAGCGCTTCGGTTGAGCCCAAAGTAGTCAAAACTGGTCAGGAAAGCCTCTTGTTAGAGACGGGATTTTATGCAGTCAGAGACGTCTATAACAAGGACGGAACTGGCATCTTCTACAAAGCCCAGCCAAAAACCTCGATATCATGCAAGCCGTTATATGGCCTCAAGAAGGACAAGAGCCGCATTTCGGTTGCCCTTGCTGCAAACGCTGACGGGTCTCACAAGCTCCCTCCATTTTTCACTGGAAAGTCAGAACGGCCAAGATGCTTTGCAACTCTTACCGCCACTGAATTGAGTTTGTACTACCGGAGCAATCGTAAGGCATGGATGGCAATTGCTTGCTTTTCCGAATGGATCATGGAACTCAATGAAAGCATGAAGAGACAAAACTGGACGATAATATTACTCCCGGACAATACGTCATCCCATCAGATTGTTCGGGCGGACGTCTGCAATGCCCATGTCGTTATGCTGCCTCCCGACACCACTTCAGCTCTGCAAACTATGGAAACCGGGATAATTTCAACTTTCAAGGTGTACTACAAGCAACGTCAATTGAGTCGTGCAATTGAAATTGTGGACAGCATTACCGTTGGTGGGGCTGTGATAGAACAATAACGAAAGAACCCGTAAGCTTGCGACGTGCTTCAGGCGATGCGTTGGGCTACAGAGGCATGGAATGCGGTTTCTGCATCCACTATCAGGAACTGCTGGGCTCACACAGGAATCTTACCTCAAAGATCGTTGATGGCAGCTCTAGGTGGCCTTCGTGTGAGCTCCGCCATGCCAGTGGACTTCTTGCAGTGTGATGAGTAAGATGAGTAACTTGAAAAATTGATATGCGTGCGATCCTTTTGAATACAACACCTTTTATATTTTATGAGAATCAGGCCGTGCAAAAATGGGGGCATCACTGTACCTGGTAAGGACTTACTAGCCGCATGTCGCGAGTTCACAAGCACTCGTCTGTCGCTATCGGCACCGTAGATTATAATGACAATGTGTCTTCGCTTTAGATGAACTGTTGCATCGTCAAAGGGCCTGTCACACGTGAGAACGTGGCGAAGTCCAGCGTTGACGATGACCAAGTCCTTGATTCAGACGAGCTGCAGCACCTCCAGGAGGAAATGTAACGTTGGAACGAAGAGCTCATCGATGACGTCGTTGTTAAGATACTGAACGAACGTTTTCGGACGCGTTGGTTGAGGCCGAACTCGAGATGTAATAAACTGTCATGTTTTCTCTTGATGTACATGGTGTATGGTTGAGATACGTACTGTACAATGGTGTTGGTAAAGGTAGGAAGGAGTCCATGGTTTTTCCGATTACCTTTTACCTAAATGGACGGTTAGGTAAAATGGACGGTTAGGTAAGGGTAAGTATAGACACCTGCGCGTCGGGTAAGGTAAAGTAACAGGTAGAAGAAAGGTAGTTGCATATAATTACCCGTTTGACCATATTTTCTGTTAACCCTACCTTGCCGAGGCTGTAGGGTCCAACATTCCAAATATCCAGAGATGGAGAAATATTTCGTTTCTTGCTGGTTTTAGTCCCGTCAAAATATTTGCAAGCCTCCGATGACACCCAAGCCTCTGAAACGCCAGAATCTTGTATGGCGTGAACACTCGACCCGCTCATTAAAGTGGACCAAGGCCAACAAGTGTAGAAAGGACGTAGGCCTCTAATACGTGCTACTACAACCTCTGCCAGCACGATCGATCAAACAGGACAGATAGCCCGCAACAGGTCTTGGTCTAGATTGTCTAGGTGCCCATTTGTGCGATTCCATGTCGCATCAATCTCGATCAAAGCCGCGAGTGACACAACTTCAGTCATAGAACTTCTTACCATGAAGCTCGTTTGCCTCGCTGGAGATAGAAGGGTTTCGTGGGGGCAATTCACACGATCTTGAGACTGATGCGACGAAGGGACTGCGCCATGACAGGCCGAACGTGTTGATTCTGCCACGACGTGATTGGCTAGTGTGCATCTAGGTGTGTCGACACAATGCTTGCGTTTAATTGGGCAGTTTGATTCACCAATCAGAAATAAGTATAGCATCGAGTCATTCCCGTTGGCCAATCAAATTACCGGGAAAGTTTCACCTGAGATTTACTCATCACATCCGGAAACGTCAACAATCGAATACTAGAATGAAATTGGTGATTAAAATGTATCGAATCGATGGGTTTGCGGAATTGTATTGGAACCAATTTGAATTCGTTGGAGTTCGTATTTATCCGTACAATACTCTCGGCGGCGACATTCGGAATCGTTCGGAACGACACAACGGTGAAGCCATGACGCCAAATCATTGAACAACTTCCACATGGACGCGATGACTGCGACGCGCTCGTCATCACCTCTGCCGGCCCTCCAGGAAGAGATGCTCAATGCTATGTTGTTATTTCTACCCCTTGACGACGCCCTCTCAATGGCCCGCACGTCAAACACTCTTCGCGATGGTCTCCATGCTGCGTCCACTTATTGGACGCATGTTACACTGACAGAAGCGACGTCGACGATGCTGAAGCAACTGGTTCCATTTGCGAAACACATCCGCAGACTGACTTGCATTAAGTCGACAGCGTCGGAAGAAGCATGGATTCACTTTGCGTGCCACACAAAACATCTCGAAGTCCTGAATGTGGCTGGTAGTAAGCACTTTTCCCACGTGGCTTTGACTGCTTTTGCCGAGTTGAACTCGTCCTCGCTTGTTGAAGTCTACGCTGACAATTGCGCGTACATTGCCAACACATCGGCTTTGAAAAACTGTGCAGCCCAACTCCGTGTCTTGTCGCTCAGCCGTTGCCGTCAGTTAACGACTGCCGACATTGTTACTCTCGTTCAGGAAGCCCCCAAGCTCACTGTGCTGAACCTCAAGGGGTGCCCTCACATCAGTCCTGTGGATGTGCTGACGAGTGCTACATCGTGTTGCCCACAATTGCAAACTCTCACCTTGGGTGGCAGCGGTCGTTTTGTCAAAGACGTCAACTTGCACCTCACTACTGCATTCGGCTCCACTCGATCGTTGTCCTTGGAATATCTGGATCTGTCGTGCAGCAATCCGTTTGGGTCGCGCTCGCCATTGTCCAACGAGGGCCTTGAGCCTCTCTTGCGATCGGCGCCGATGCTGAAAGAACTGTCGCTGAAGGGCCACTCGAACTTGACTCGCGACGTATTTGAAGCAATGCCGAAAGGACTGACGTCGTTGGACTTGACTGGCTGTACGCGACTTGCACTGGACCTCAATGCGCTGGGCAACTTCCAAGCACTCGAGCAACTCACCGTGCTCTTGTGCCCAAACGTCGACGTGACAAGTGTCCAACATCTTCAGGACTCCAACGCCAACCTGACCAAAGTCGACATCGAGGCAAGGCCCTCGCCGGTGGCTGTGCACTAAGTGCATGGCTTTAGTATTTATAAGCCCCAAATCTTGACTCTATTTATTCCGTGTCACTCTTTGTGCTTCATGTTGGACCCAAACACGTTGAACTCCATGGTTCACCATGTTTGGCATCATGTCCCTTTCATGAAGTGTCGCAATGGAGTCGAAAGGTTTTTGAATTACTCATATGAAGTGGACAGTCAAGCTGTCGTCCCAGATCTTGGCGGGGGCAACTGCGGCAACGCACTTCCACCCAAAGTAGAACATGGCGCCCAAGGCCAGGTGGAAGGTAGGTACGACGACGGTAAAGAACGGAACTTCGCCAATGTGGACAACTCGTGGGGAAGCAAACAGAGCCATTGAGACGGCACCCGCACCGGCTGCGTACCCTGCGAGTTTCAAGTTAATGGGCAAAAGTGCCGCGCGAAATAGGAGGCGCACAAGGATGACAAGCGCGATGGCAACTCCCACAAGCACCGCCGAGTACTTGTTTGAGGTCCACGTGTCCTTGGTTTTGGCCATCCACGCACACGAGAACGCGACGTAGCGCAAGATCATGGTGTGTTGGATGTCTTTGAGTCCAAGTACATGGATGCAGAGGAGAAGGAAGTACGCAATCCATAGCACGTCCGACATGTTGTGCCAGTCGTCGACGGACAGGAAGAGCGGGACGTCGAAGGACTGGCTGATGTTGTGCGCGAGCGACACCACGATGTGCATGGACGCCACAAACAGCTCAAAGTGCCGGCGGTTTTGCTGGATCACGGCGATCGCTGGCACCATTGAGAGGTCGGCGAGCCCCGTCAGGCACAGCTGCACGGCCGAGATGGACGGCCACATGGAACCAAACACGGAATGCGCAAGTGAGAGAGCTCATCGGCAATGAAGCGAAGACGGGTCCGATGGAAAGTTAGAAAGTCGTTTACGAAGATTGTCCATGTCACGTTTGATTGCCCTTCAGCCTTGATGATGCTTGGATCTTGAAGGGTCGCAGAACGAGCCTCAATATGTTCGAAAAAGGAGGGGCCGCATTCGTTCGACTGCTTCGATCACCACAGCATTCATGTTAGAGATGACGCATGGTTTACGCGAGTTCTTTGTCAGCCAGCGTCTTCGCATCGAGAGCTTCGCGCCGCCCCCGTCCAAGCGTCTGATTCATCGTCACGCAGTGTGTCCCTGCAGCTCTGTGGGTGTAGAATTACCTTGTGTGACAACGGAGTGGGTCGGGAGCTTCCCGTTGTTCTAATCGTCGTCGTCGTGCAACCCTTGTGGCGTCATTGATACGAGGTGTGTCGATAGATCGTCGATGCATACTTCGTCGAGTCTGTCTATGCAGAGTGTGCTAATGGCGTTGTTGGCATCTCGGCGGCGAACTCCCCCGACTCAGCTCGACAGTAGCACGAGCGGGGGATCGAGCATCTGATGCGAACTATCCCACTTCGCATCCCCCTCCGCCGTCAAAGGCCAAAGTACTACCCCCGCAAGCGCCCACTCGGTTCTCTGGGGGACCTCTACAATGACGTTGTCTTCGAGAGGCATATCGCGATGGTGGGACCTGTAAGAATTTATATTTTGGAAGATCGTATGGGAGGTTCGAAACGCGCCAAAGGTCACCCCACAGCCGACTACGAACGAAAGAAGCGGCATCATGAGCGAGGTCCAGCTCATCGTGGAGAAGCTCAACAAAGAGCCGTTCAACCATAACTTCACATTGGTACGAACGACAGCAGCGATACACGCCTTTCCGAGACGTCGTGGCCTTGACCAACCCACGCGTGACTAGGTTGCGTTTGATGAGAAATCCAACTTTGAGCTCCTGCAAGTGCTCAATGAAGTGTTTGCCGAGATGGATTCGCGACACAAAATCGACATCCGCGACGAACTGGACGAACAGCGCACGTACCGGTACATGGAGACGCTCCAGTTGCTCAAGTACCAGCTGCCACCCGACATTGAGTCGTTCCGGGAAGGACTCACGCATGGCGAGCGCTACGTCGTGTACCCCATCCTGTACTGGGCGCTGAAAAACTTTAGCGCGCACAAGAAGAGGGCGTATCTCGGTCGCTTTCTCGCGCCTTTGCAGGTTCCCCAAGAGTTTCTCGGCAACGACTGTACGTTCACAAGTTTGCAAAGGGTTGACCTTGCGGATTGTAGCGCTGAACACGATGCATGAGCACTACAAAGCTCTACAGAACGAATTCAAAGTGTCGCACAAACAAGTGGAGCAGCTCCGCACGAGCAAGATCAGGCCGGGGGAGTTGCGCAAGGAGATTACGCAGCTCGAGGAGGAATCGCATCAGCTAAGCGAGAAGATCATGCACCTGAAGAAGAAGACCGCGAACGAGGTACGGCCGATCACGTGGACGTCATGACATTATTGTGCATGTGTAGTCGGGCTTCAAGGATATATTGGAAGCGACTAGTTCTCTGCGAAAGGAACAAGAGGAACAGGCGAAGCTGTCTGAGCGCAAGCGTGATCAAATGATGGGGCTCAACATAGCGGAGAAGCGAAGTCGCGAGTACGAGCACCGGTTGAATGAGATGCGCGCTGCCATCAACACCGACATGCAGCCGGATCAGCTCTTCGATCAACTCCAGACACAAGTCGACCGCCACCGCGATATCCTCGTCAACAAGTTCCCCGCCGAGTTTCGCATCCAGCAAGAGAAGCTGCACCATCTTGAAGCCGCACTCAACGAACCCGCCAAGTCTGAAAGCGATATTGCCGACATGGAGGATGAAATTCAAAACCTCAAGGCGACGATCCAGGTGCATAATTGCATGAGCCACACCGCTGTTGTGTCTAATGCGTTCCCTGCAGAACTTGACTGAACAACTGAACGAGGCACAACGTGCTGCCGGGGACGACAAGCTCGCGATCTTTCGGCAGCATGCAAACCTTCAAACCAAAAAACTCAACGACAAGTTGGACGAGCTGGCTGCGGCAAAACAAGAGAAACAGACTTTGCAGCGTCAGCTGGAAGAGCAGGAGGCCAAGATAGCAGAGGTGTCCGGGCCCAAGTTCATGAAGCGCGAAGAGTTCAAGCAGTACGCCAACACACTCCGCAACAAGACGAACCAGTACAAGAAAATGAAGGCTGAGTTGGCCGAAATTACGGCTGAGAGCGTTGTGTTACATCGCACGGAGCAAGTGCTCAAGTCGCGCGACACGGACTTGGACGGGCTTCTCAAGGAGATTGAAGCATCGAAGGGTGTCGTCGGGTACATGGATACGCAGGGAAAGTTAAACGAGATCTCCGAGCGCAACGCGCAAGTGAATGCATTCAAGGGGGAAACACTCGAGGAGATATCGCGCATCGTGACCGACATCAACCAAACGCTGAAAGAGCGAAAGAATCAACTCGCGCCGCAGATCAAGGACTTGCGTGCAGTGCGCCAAAAGTACCAAGAGATGGAGCAAACGTACTTGGAGAAGAAGGCTCAGTACGACAATACGGCAGTCGGTCTCGAAACGGAGCGCATCAAGCTTGAGCAAGAGTGCACGGCGTTTCAAGATGATTGCCTGCGTGAAGAGAGTCAATACCACTTTCTCAACTGCCAAATCCAAATTGAAAACGCCAAACTTGACAAAGTCACGCAAGAGGAAGAGTTCGAGAAAGGCAATGGCAAGTTGCTCCGTGACTTCCGCACGTTTCAAGAGCTGTACAAGAATAAAGTGAACCAGCAAGAGTCACTGACCAAAGAGCTGCGCAAGCAGCAAAAGACGCTCAAGACGAACCTGGGCGACTACGTCGTTCAGCGCGGTCTCTTTGATCAATTGCTCAAGTTGCTTCAGTGCAAGATCAAGCTGACGAAGTCCGAACATGACATCACGCTCAAGCAAGATTTTGCGAACGCAGACATTGCCCAATTCGACGTCGGTGGCGCGGTATGACCCTCCTTCACATCTCATTCACATTGTTGTATCTAACTCAAGTCAACTTGTGCTGTAGGACGTCATGACCATCGAGTCGTAGCTCATGCATGTGCCGGAGGACTTCGAAACATCTTACCCGTGTCTAGTATTCAAATGTAAATCGAGTTCCCGCGCTTTCTGTTTATCCGGAAATCCGGAAAAGAAATCGGTTTGTTCCCTCCATACCACAACAGGCCAAGCAATGAGCGAGAATGCACCTGCCCCTCGTGTGAACAAGGCCATCCTCGCGCAATTCGTCGGTCACACCGTGTCCTTGGTCGGCAGCATCGAAAGCTGGACAGGCTCGCAAGCTGTGCTGAAGACCTCCGACAATGGATTTGTGACCGTGCATCCCCAACCTGGAGCCGATTACTCGAGGTAGCATGCCACTATGTTTGTTTCCAGGGTTGGTGCGATGCTTATGACCACGTATAGTAAATATGTCGAGGTTATTGGATCTGTCCAACCAGACGGATCTCTGAAGGAATTCAAGTGTACAAGCTTCGGTGACGACTTTGGTACGCCGCACAGAGCATCGTGCACCACCACTCCTGACAATGTGATGGTAGATTTGAAGAACTACGACAAGCTCGTTCAGTTGATTCACGGCAAATATTCCACATTGTTTGTTTAATGCAGATTGACATTCATTTATGTTTCTACTACAGCTTCTTCAGAGCGGTCTTGGGTTGCCGGGGGTGTCGGCTCCTTCGTACGAAGCAATATTGCATGCTGAAGGGGTGTCATGGGCCTGGGTTTTGCGATGTCCATGCACGCAACCTAGACATCGACGATCGTTTCTAGTCATTCGCGTGCCAACTGTATCCAATTGGACATACCTGGACAATCGAAACGTGCGTTTGGGGAATGAAAATCACTTGGTAAAGGTTGAAATGGCGGTAATAGCTGTGTGTGACATATTCAACAGTGGACGCGACATCGGCTGCGTTGAATATGCCTGTGCTGATGGGTGGTCTTTCGACACTGTGTTGGAGGAGAAGGGACTGGAAGTGGTCGAAGCTGTCGGGGAGCGTCCACGGCGCCTGCTTTCCATGGTCCGATGACTGCAAGAACAAGTCACGCTGGATCACTCGGTGCATGATCGCCAGCACCACGGACGTCTTGAGTGGGGTTAGCTCGCGCTCTTTGCAAAACACATACAGGTACAGATACATGTCGAGGAGCAAGTCCAATGGCGCGCCTGTCGTCGACGCCATGCCTTGGAAGGAGAAGATGTCGTAGAAAATTTGTCGGCACGCGACCGCGTCGTGAATGGCCGCCAGCGTGTCGATGTCCTTCTCGGACACGAGGCGCCACGCCAAATTGTCCGTCATGGTCGCTCGTGAAACGGTCCGGATTGCGAAATGCCGCTTGAAACCGAGAAACGCTGGATGAAAATACAAGGAATATTTGTCATTTTTCCAACGACATGCCAACGTTGTCATCCGTTTTGACACCACTCTATTTACTGTTTTATGACGACGCAGAAGGATTCCTCCCTCAGAGCAGCATCAAGTCAGGCTCTTCCATGTACTTTTTGAAAGCTTGCAGGAACTGCCCTGCAATGACGTCGTCGACGACACGTCGGTCGGACGAAACAGTCACGTTCAGCAGAGTGACCTTGCGCGGTGGCAACGTTTCGTCGTCGGGCACGACAAACTCGGCACGACCACGTCCGACGGCCATGATGCACGCTTGAGGAGGGTTGATGACAGCGGTAAAGTTATCGATGCCGAACCCGCCCAAGTTGGACACAGTGAAGCTACCGCCTTGGAATTCCTCCGGCTTGAGCTTGTTGGCACGCGCACGCGCAACGAGTTCCTTGAACGTGGAGTTGATAGAGGTCAAGCCGAGAGCTTGGACTTTGGGCACGATGGGCGTGATGAGGCCGGTGTCGGTGGCGACAGCAACAGAGATATCCACAGACGAATTCGGTACAATCGTGTTGGTGGCAGCGTCCCACCCGCAGTTCGCCTCGGGAACGTCACGCAGCGCGGACGCAACGGCCTTGAGCAAAAAGTCATTCAAGGAGACCGCGACGCCGTGCTGCTTCTTCAGTCGCGCGCGAAGCTTCATAATCGAATCAATCTCGCAGTCGATGGACGCATAGGCGTGGGGAACTGTGACCTTGGACGCCGTCAGGCGTTTCGCGATGATCTTGCGCATGTTAGAAAGAGGTAGGTCGATGAAATCACCATCAGAAGGAACTGCAGTCGCTGCTGGCACAGCTTGGGTGGAACTGACCACGGTCGAAGCGACAGGGGCTGCTGCCTGAGCAACAGCCGCCTTCACGCTGTCAGCATGGTTGCTGGCATGGAGAAGAGCCCGTTTGCCAAGGAATTGGATGCGAGGCACGCGGTGGCCAGGAGCGTGTGCCGTGCTGGGTGCGGCAGCAGCAGGGGACGCTTCAACGGCAGGATTGGAGGAGGAAGAAGTGGCCACAGCGGAGTCTGCAGTCAACTTGGCGAGGTCGCCGCTGGCAGCAAGCGCGCTATAAGTTTCTTCGTCGTCAACTGTGAACGCCAAGAGAGTACCGACGTCTACGGATGTGCCAGGCTGGACAATTATCTTGGCGAGTACTGCGTCATCTTGCATTTCGTAGTCGACAACGGCTTTGTCCGTTTCGACTTGGCACAGAATGTCGCCGGCCGTCGCGAGTTCACCTTCCTTCTTCAGCCAAGCAGCAATCGTACCGGATTCCATCGTGGGCGAGAGGGCGGGCATGACAAGTCTCGTCACTCCTTCAGGGAGGCTGGAGAAAGGAGCTCGCTTCGTGAACGCCCATCGGGCGCGGTGAACGGCGTGGATGGATGGCTGCACGAGTCGAAGCATGACCTCTCCAAGTGAGGGAAAATTTTGAGAGCACTCAAGTGGTTTGGGGCACTTATGACGTCAGGCGATGGGCCAATCAAAAGCCGAGAGAGACGACTGGGAATGACACATCTATAAAAAAATTCAGAAATATGTATATATTCGTGCTGGCTTTTGTATTAAATTCAAAGATGTTGTATTTTATTAAAAACAATAGTATGGCCAACGACAGCCAACTCGGATGGGGCACGATGGGATGCGACTTGGCGTAGCGTCGCGGGGACGGGGCACAACGAGCATATGCCCAAGCATGCTTCATGGGCGAAATGCCCAAGCATACTTCATGGGCGAACACTATGCAGACCTAGTGCATTCTCAAGTGACGACGATGCAGACCATGCTGTTCAACTGCTGCCTCGAAAACTTTCCACCAACTGTGTTACATCACATCCACGTTAGCCCAGCACCCACACCACTCTCCTGAAGCAGAGATTCTTCAACCAACAAACAATTCCACCATGTCAAACTAGGGTGTTGGCAGATGCGCATTATATGAAGGTGAACAACATCTTCATGCAAGGCTCGATGGATACAGAGTGGGCAACACACAGCCACGTGACTTCGCGCTGGGGGGGCGGAGAACCACGGGGGCCAACGCATGCATCGCTCGAGACTTGTGACACTGCAAAAGAGGTGAACCGAGCGATCTTTGACAGCCACGGTATCCGGAGTCGTTATTCGGACAGGAGCTTTCAACGCATTCGAAACGGCAGTGAGGTGGAAGCCGAAAATAGCTATCATCAAGGCGAAGGATGAGCGACTCGATCTCACAGACCAAGGTGCCGCAGGACGAGTTCGAGGTGCTGCAGCAACTGGGCGAAGGTTCGTATGGTAAAGTGTACAAGGCATTGAATCGAGGCACGGCCCGCGTCGTCGCGTTGAAAGTTGTACCGGTCGAAAGCGATGACAAAGAGATGATGGATCTGACCAAGGAGATCCGCATCCTGGAGAAGTGCAGCTCGCCGTTCATTGTGCAATACTACGGCAGCATCCTCTACGAGAACAACTTATGGGTATGCTCATCGCCATCAAAGCGTCTCATGTTCTGCGTCGCAGATCGAAATGGAATTTTGCGAAGCGGGGTCGGTCGCCGACATGATGCGGGTGTCGCAAACATGCCTCACCGAGAAAGAGGTTGCCGCCGTGTGTGCCAACGTTGTCAAGGGTCTCACATATCTCCATGCACAAAATAACATCCACCGAGTACGCCATGAGTCGCATCAGTCACCAAATTCGTTCTTCATGCACAATCTTGCGTTCAGGATATCAAAGCCGGCAACGTGCTGCTGTCGTCGTCCGGCCTCGCTAAGCTAGGTGGGGCTAGTCGGATTCCTGGTCATCACCCCTGACGTTAACATAGCCGACTTTGGCGTGTCTGCCCAATTGACCAACACGATCAACAAGCGAAAGACAGTCATCGGTACTCCTTTCTGGATGGCGCCGGAGGTCATTCAGGAGACGCAGTACGATGGCAAGGTAATGACACCTCGGTTCCACGCTTCCATTCCCACGGCATCGTGTCCAGGCTGATATCTGGTCACTTGGCATCACAGCCATTGAAATGGCTCAAGGCGACCCACCGCTATGCAACATGCATCCCATGCGGGTACGCACACCCGTGTAAAGGCCCAGTTCGCCTCATTTTTGTCGGCATTCAGGCAATATTCATGATCCCGAGCCGCCCACCGCCCACATTAGCTGACCCAGCGAGGTTTTCGCCCCATTTCTCCGAGTTTCTCGCAGCGTGTTTGAAAAAGGACGCGGCCCAGCGGCCCACGGCAGAGGCGCTGCTGGCTGTAAGTCTGACTGTCTGTCGTGGGATGGAGGGAAATGAACGTACTGTGAGCGGCATGTAGCACCCGTTCCTGAAGAAAGACGTCGACAGACTCGACAACATGCTTCCGGGAGGATTGCCGGCACTGCAAGAACTTGTCGACCGCAACCTGGAAGCGCTGAGTCAAGACCGCGAAGGCCCCGTCGACATGAACGATGTGCAAGTTACATATGCGGAAGGCAGCGGCACGATGGTGAATGTGAACAATACGATTGTTCACTCTGGAAGTGGTCACGACGACGCTGGGTACGGGACCATGGTATTTCGAGGGAACACTGGCAAAGGACTCCGGCCTGGATCTCGCGACACGACGGAGCTGTACGGCACCGTCGTGCATCGAGGTACGCAGTTATTGTCTCTTCCTTTTCTTGCCCATCCATGATGTGCAAAAGGGTCCATGGAGGTGCTATCTGTTGATGCTGCAAGGGAGCTCTCGAAGAAGAGCAGCGAACCGTCGTTTATGAAGTACTTTCGAATGGGAAGCAATTTGTCCGCAGGAGGGCCGGGTGTAAATGCAGAAGACAACTTGGTGTTGTCCAAGGACAGCACGATCCGGCCCAGCACAGCTACAACCGACGTACGTTCGTTTATGCCTTGGAACGGATATGAAGAGAAAAGGGTGGAAAATGTAGGTACAGTCTATCACCCAAGACCTACTAAACCTTGAGACCACATACAACGCCGATCGCGCCGCCCTCGAGAAGGCCTACCTCATGGAGAAGAGTCGCTTGGAGTCCATGCTGTCGGCCGCAACCGCGCATCATTAACGGCGAACCTATACATCCGTAGTTTGAGTTTTCCGGATATCTTTATCCGGTTCTCTCGTTTGGATTTCCGCAGAGGATTCGACAGTCGTCGCACGTTGCAACACACGCACTCGAGGATCATGCAGCGCGACGAGGAGCAAGAAGCGCTGCTCTCGGAAGCTTCCACAAGCGTTCGTCAAAGCGCTTTCTACATGAAACGGGCGATGGACGCTGGAACGACGGCAGCAGACATCGCGGTGGTCCTCAAACATGCCGCGGACTTTCTGCGTGAATTGCGCACGTCCCTCTTGTCCCCGAAAAACTACTACGAGTTATACATGCTGGTCGTGGAAGAACTGCGAGAACTATCGGGGTACGTGGATACACTTCGGCCGTCGGTAAATATGCGCACATTGTACGAACAAGTGCAACAGAGCGGCAACATCGTCCCCCGTCTGTATTTGCTCGTCACGGTCGGGACCGTGTTCATGCGACACGATGCGTCCGTCACGAAGGACATCCTTAAGGACCTGGTCGAAATGGTCAAGGGTGTGCAGCATGCGCAACGCGGTCTTTTCCTCCGTCACTACCTCGTCGTGTCGGTGAAGGAACATGTGAACTCGGGCGTGGACGTCCTGGACGCAATGTCATTTCTTCTGCAAAACTGGGACGAAACGATCCAGCTGTGGATTCGCATGCAGCACCAATTGAGCATTAAGGACAAGAAACAGCGCGAGAAAGAGCGGCAGGAGCTCAAGATCCTCGTCGGGACGAGCCTCGTGCGGTTGAGCCAGCGGGACGACATCACGGCATCGCTGTACACAACCTCGCTTCTGCCCAAGATATTGGAGATTGTTGTCAAAGCTAAGGACAAGATCGCGCAGGAATACTTGACCGACTGCCTCATCCAGGTATCGTTGAGTCCCAAGTTCAACCCAGTGCTCAAGTAGTGCGCGGCAGGTGTTTCCGGACGAGTTTCACTTGGACTCAATTCACTTGTTTCTCAACGCCATGGGGAGCCTGCATCCACAGGTCGACGTGAGCGTACCCGTCGTGGCACTGCTGCAGCGCCTGGCCAAATACCATCATGCGACCCCGAACCACGGTACGCATTTCTATCGATGCGACGCAGTCCCGCGCCAGTCTCTCTCACTCGTCGATTGCTAGTGTTCCCACCACAAGACCAACTATTTGACACGTTGTTTCGATGCGTGGAAAGTGCGATTACCCAGAGGGAAAGTGACATGTGGAGTGCATCGCTCATGCTCCTGTACGGGGGCGTGATGGATTTTGCCCTCGCGTGTTTTCGCAACCCGCTGCCGTACATTTCTCGCACCGCCGCCTCCGTCACGGCATTTCTCGTTCGCGTCAGAATGTACTGATTCGATGCATTCGTATGGGCATAGTTGAATGGCGTACATGCAGGCGTTCGGAGGCCGTCGTCGAGGCGGGCGAACGACTGGCACTTGTGCCGCTGGAGGGCCTTGGGGCAGCTGCGCTGGAAGATTCATCGCTGGAAGCGAGTGTGGTCGCAACGTTGCAATGGCTTCCTGTATCCAATCGCAAGAAAGTTGCGTACCGCTTTTGTATGAGTGTCATCAAGCGCCACCAGACCATTATGGAACCCGCGACAGTGGAAAAATTGTTTACCCTATTGCTGCCACTCATTCGAGACGAACCAAACCCGACTGATCTGTCTCTGCCATCCAAGGTACGTACAGAATCCTTTTGTCGCATGGCATAAACCACGTAAGTAGAGCACAGTCGAGCGAGAACAGCATGCACTAGCCAAGCTGACCCACCTCCTGGTGCATCCGAATCCATCGACGCAATTCCAGGTACAGCGGATGTTGTTGTTTTAAGCGTACACACGTGAGTGTATTGCACAGATGTACAGTCATGCGAGGCGGCTGCTGGGCCAAGGTGGCCTCGAGCGCATACGATTCACACTCGTGCCGTTGGTGTTTTTGAGTCTACAGTTGACTCGCCGTGTGTTTCAAGCAGAGGTAGCCATTCCACCCGTCGATGCGGTTGACGAATACTTTTTGGGACTCTAGAGCGACGGCAACACGTTGGACGTGAGCACCCGTGCGATTTTGCAATTTGTGCACGAAATGGCCACCGCGTTGGCGTCCGGTCCATTGGTGGAATCAACGCTGTCGCTGAACGTCTTCTTGCAATGCGCACTGACAGCCGACCAATGCCGATTGGAGGCAATCGCGTACGAGTTTTTCACGCAAGCGTTTGTCGTGTACGAAGACCAGCTGAGTCAATCAGCGCAGCAGGTCGCGGCGTTGGAGCTCATGCTGGGTGCTCTGAGTCAGTGTCGAGACGCCACGCAACCCAACTACGACACACTCGCGACGAAACTCGCGCAGTACGTCGCCAAGTTGCTCAAGAAAAAGGAACAAACAGCGATGGTCGCGACGTGCGCGCACTTGTTTTGGCGAAAATCAACCGAGGTGCTTTGTGTGCACATATCCGTCGTCGCTAATAGATGGGGTCAGGCACAACCTGTGGGACATGGCGTGCGCGTGCTCGAGTGCTTGCAGCGGGCTCTAAAACTCGCCGACAGCACTGGCATGAGCTCTGGCGCCAAAGTCGGGCTCTTTGTCGACATCCTGGATGAGGTAGTGTTGGGGTTTCATGTCAACTCACCCAAGTCTGTTGTTGCGGTAGTATCTCTATTACTTTATCGGTCGCACCCCCGAGGTTAGGCATGTCAAAATGTCGGTGGACGAGCTCACGAGGAAGATGCAGGTGACCAAGCAATACGTGGTGGGGCTGATTGCGCTCGTGAAAGAACACTTGGAGAACATGGAGCCAGGGCCAGAGCGAGCAGACGTGGAGACCCACTACCGCAACACGCTCAAGTACATTGAAGGCGTCGAGTTTTAAGGCGTCGTCGTCGCGATGGCGGCCCCTCCTAGCAAGATCGTGTACACAGCGAGACCTCGTAAGGACAAAAACTTGAGCACGGCGTCTCGCACGCGTTGTTTTTCAGCTCGTTGCATGAACTACACGAGAATACATTGTCACGTGAAGGAATTCCATGCTTGGCTGGCTACCTGTAGGATGGATTGAGCCGGCACAACGAGCTGGTGATGATGCCGAGCCACAAAAGACAACCCTTCGGCTGCCAATGCAGCTTCGACCACGGGTTGGTTGACGGCCGACACAAACACAATGACATCCTCGGGATGCGCGAGGGCTTTGAGATGGAGCGTCAGCATCGCGGCACACATAGACTCTGGTGCCGCGCGGAGATCGAGGCCGGTGGCGATATCGACTTCGTGCGTTCGTTGGGCTTGCCGGCTGGCGCGCCGTTGGACTTCGTGGAGACAGTGGCGGTACTCCTTCCGCCCGAGCATCGATTGCAGCACGGCAGGGGGCACGACAGTGCTGAGGGCGCGGAACTCCATGACACCGACTTGGTACCCCCTCGCCCACAGCTCTTCGTAGGCCGAATGGAATCTGTCGAACGCCTTCAACTTGTACAACTCGACCAAGATGTCAGTCTCCACACTCGATGGAATCCGCTTAGCCATGGAAGACCGCCCCAACGTGTGCATTTCGAGCAATGCGTCGAGGGCTTCTACGACGAGGTCAACTTTGAGCATGGCGCGGAGCAGCGGCGCTTGGTACTGGCATTCAACGAACGACTGCAGGGGAAATGAAGCGCTCAGCTGGACCACGTGAGGGGCGGATGTGGGCAGCGTCAGCACTCTCAGCAATGCCAGCAGTCCTGGCTGAGCAATCGGCCCTGGGAACGTCTGGATGATCTCGGGCAGCGCTGTCTGACGGTGCAGGGCGCCGAGCGTATCAACGACAGCTGCAAACAGCGCCGACGTCGGGGCTTGAACAGATACGTGCGGATTGTTGTGAGTCGGGTGGGGTTTCGCCGACAACACACTGCTGTTTCGTCGGGCAAAGTACGACCGCGACCTCTTGAACTCACGGATCTGCGACTTGTACAAGATGAGCAGAGTCGACGAGTCGTGGACTTGCAAAGAGGCTGCAGCGATGGCGGTAAAGGCTGTGGGTTGGTTGATCCAGTTCAGCGGTAATCCCTTGGCTCGAAACACTCCGAGGACAAACTGTAAATATTGTTGCGCCGCCACGGAGTCGTTCACGGATGCTATCCCCATGCTCGAGACTTTGACGAGCTGGCTCCGGTTCGCGTGAGGGGTTCGTTTCCACATGGCTGGCGTGATTTGTGCGAGCAAGTCAAACGCGACTTGGTGGTGGCTACGGTCAAAAGCGGTGTACAACTTGGCAAAGTGGACCGTGTCGCTGAGAATGTCTGGCGTCGGGTGCGGCGACGAAGTATCGAGGGATTGCCCGGTTGGTTGGGATGAAGGCGGCGCGGAGGACGAGATGAGGGCTTCGAGCTGCTGGTGCATCGAGTCCTTGATGCGTTGGTTGTCGACGCTGTGGATAATGTCGTGGACAAGTTGCAACGCTCGAGGGTCGAGGATGATATCATCGGGAGCACTGTGCACCGTTTGCATGGCACGGCGCGCGGCATCTAATGGAGGCATGGATGCATTGTCGATGGATTCCTTGAGACGTTGCAGCTTATTCATTTTCCGGAGCGCCGCAGCCTTGGACGCCTCGAGTGTGCGAGGTAGTTGCACTGTGTCCGACCCTTTGAATTGATCCTTCACACGCGAATCTTCTTGGATTAGTCGACTCAATCGGCCATGGAGTGCCGAGGAGGTAGAGAGAGCACCTCCTGCGACGTCGGAGCCGTTCTGAGCCATGTTGAGCAATTCTTGGGAGATTTTTACAAGTCGAGGCTCCTGCAGACGCACTGGCTGAGGCGTGGCCTCCAGCATCTGAAGAGCGCGATGGGTAGCGTCCTTTGGACTCAATGTACCGGCATCCACGAGTGCCTTGAGCTTCTCGAGTGCACCCAATCGCCGCTGCATCGCGATGGCGTTGCGTCCTGCCAGACAAAATCCTCGCCTGCAATTCGCTGATGGATTCCGCCAATGAATGTCGTCGGTTTCGACATTGAAGATTGCAAGCGCCATGGAAGAGGTCGCGATGTGCGTCGTGACGACTGACACGGGCCATGTGCTGGTCAACTGGGCTCCGCAAGACACGCCCATCAGTGCCCCCCACCTCGGCTCGCTCGCGGCCACGTTGCAACAGTTCTCGCATGGGTAGGTCTCGTGGAAGTCCATCCTTCCGAACTCGTCGATTCCATACATAGGCAGAGCTTGTCGGTGCTTCAGTACGACGTGTACTCCATCGTCGTCGCGAGGTCACCGTTGGTTCCCGTGCTCTGTTGCTTGGTAAGCACGTCATCCACGAACCTGGCCGCCGTGAAGTTGGTACGTGCAGGACTTTACCAGTCGACGTGTATAACTCTGCATCGTTCATAAGGTCGGCAGTTTTATCCTTCACGAATGTTTCGATCGTCACAGTGCCATCATCATGTCTATCGTACAGCAAGCCAACGACGAAGCTGAATCGATGGCCCATGCGTACACCCTCACAACTGCCTTACTCGGCCAGTCCTCTCACGAAACCCACAATGACCTGATGGCATTCCAATCGACCTGCATCATTCCGTGCCTCGCAAACGATCTCAACCATAAGATTGCACAAGCTCTATCCGATGCCAACCTATCTCGAAGCGTTCGCGCCGTCTGGATATATCACATTGACTCGCCCGAACCTGCATTTCAATGGACCCCTCCCAACGCCGCATCCGTTGCGTTAGCGCCATGGCTGCCGCACGTCACCCACACGTTTCATCAGCATTTGACCGCTCGAGCACGTCTCGATCAAAGGCAACTCACACTGCAACCACTAGACGAGCCGATGGACACAGGTACGCTCGTAACGATGTCGACATCAACGCTTGAACACCACCAGTCCAGATGTCGCCGACCCCTCGTTCATTGCTCTCAACCTTCTAAACGTACGTTCGAATGTCTACTCGTTTGGCTCTATGAGCTCTCACTTGAATCGCTATCGTCGGGTAGCTGGACGGGTTTTGCGTCGCCGTGTTGTACTCGGCCGACGCAAGCCTGGCCACGTCGCCGTCTGGCTCACTCACGAGTTGCGATCCTTGCAATCCCCTTTGTGATGGCAGTGGAACGCTCGTTGTCGCCGACATACCGTGGCTGTTTCGCCTGAATGTCTCGGACCCCGCGCCCCACGCGGCCGTTCAGGCGGTCCTGAAAGTGTTGTCCCTATCATAAAGTCGTCCCTCACGTTCTTGTTGTTGTGGAAAGGGGACTTCCCCCCCTCGGCTTTGGTCGCCATTGAAGACTACTTTGGTTGACTTGGGGGTTTCACTGTCATTCCGTCGGATGCATGCGTCAATAGGATTCAGAAGGGGGGCTTCTTGTACTGCCCAAAGGCAAACGGAGTCAGGTCATGGTGCACTGGACACTCTTCTAGCGCTCCATCCATTCGAGACGCTCTCGTTGCGAAATGGAGGCAACGGACGACTTGTCCAACTTGTCCATGTACTAGCCATGCCATACCGACTCCTTTCTGCAGCTCCAAAATACATGCTGGGACTGGCGCGTTCGAATGCGCATTCCAAACCATCGCAAACTTTCAACATGTCAGCCGACTGCACCGTTGCCGCGGTCACCTGTTCGCTGGTCATTGTCGTGGTGGCTCTCTTCCAGCCTCATCACTCGGGCTCCGTGGAGGGACTATTGCATGGGACGGCGTTTCCACGGCCAACTACCCGGCGTACGCCTACGTTTTTGTGTTTGTTGGTGCAAGTTCCTCTGCTCGCTTTTGATGGCCATAGTCATCTTGACCCAGCCTCCGTGCCATTCCCACTTTTAACTCGAACTGTGTTCTTTGGGCTGTGGCTACAGCCATGGCGGAGTTTTTCATCACTAGCGTCGTCGCAGCAAACCGATGGGATCGAACCAACTCGGCCACGTCGTGGGTTTGTGCTGGAATCAAGCGAGCTCAAATATCCATTTTGAGACTCAAAGGGCAGGAAGTTGAGTGGGACCTGTGTGGTCAACACCCAATCAAATTTCTTTATGATGCTTTCTCCATTATGATTGGTGGAAACTTCAGGCCTAGGTGTCCAAAACCACACACACTCCTGCGTTCGACAACAAAAATGTAGGTAAAAACAGGAAAGGTCAACGACGAAGGCGCATAATTCAAATTGCGCAGACACCAACCCATGGCGTCCACCGTCAGCGTCGTGGCCGCCATTATCTTCACAGTTCTGATGGCTATTGTCTGCGTCTTCTTCTTCTGCGTCGGGTGCGGCGCTCCATGGGGCGAGTACTGCATGGGTGGCAAATACCCTGGCCGAGTGCCGACAACGATCCGTGTCGTGAGCCTCCTCGTCCAAATTCCCCTGTTTGTCACGATGGCTCTTGTGGTGCTGGCTCGGGCCGACGTGGCGTTGCCAAGCCTCCACTCGTCGTGGGCGATCTGGATGGTCGTGGGGCTGATGGGTGTGTCGTCCGTGCTGAACGTCATCACGCCGAGCAAGTGGGAGCGACTCATTTGGGCGCCGCAAGTCATCGTATGCTTTATCAGCAGCCTCGCTGTTGCGTTGGACATGTAGGCTTTCGCGTCCAATTCATCCATTCCGTATCAGCCCATCAAGTTCACGTCGAATGTCGCGTCCATTACGCTACGTAGTTATAAAGCCGTCGGTCCGACTGGTTTCTTGTCAAGTACTCGCGTTCAATCAAACTTTCGATGCGGCGCTTGATCATTTGCGGCGTTGGCACGAACCTCGTCGTGAGCTGACGGGTCACTTCTGTCATCAAGTTGTTGTGCTGCATGCTCTTGCGCGTCTTCATGATGCGCACGATTGCCGCTTCGACCAAGTGTTTCCGGTCCTCTTCGACAGTAGGCGGAAGTTCCGTGGGCGGAATCGCCATCGTTTGGTCGGCGCCGCTGGCTGGACTGTCTTTTATCGACACAAGCGGAATGCGCACTTTGTGTAGCTTCGACTTGTACTCGTGGTTGATAGTAAATTCGTCGTCGTCTTCGATCGTTTTCCCCTTGGACGACTTGAGCACAATGCGAAACTTGGGCGTGCACAGCGAAATCAGGTGTCGCTTGAGGTCGGCACGGTTGATGCCGGTCTTTTCTTCAATCTCGCGGAAGACCCAAGTCGTTTGGTCATTGAACAGCATCAAAATGCACATTTGATACGTCGTCACGGTGAGCTCGTGGCGCACGGTCGCGTCTCCTACAGCCCGTTCAGCCCACAGCACCACATAACGTCAACATACCATATCCAAACGTAGCCTTGATGTCTGCGGACCCCATGTTGTGCAGCCACGAGAGCTTGCGGCCGTTGTGTCGTCCAAAGTAGAATGCTTCAAAGCGTTGGACCCAACTGCGCACGCTCTCGGGCAAGGAGCTCGTCGCGGTCGTCGTTTCTGTGGGCCAATACCCCATCGTGAGCACCTGCACGCTCAGGACCGAGTTGAGTTTCTTAAAGCCGTCCATGAGGTCTTTCGTCATCGCCATGTCCTTAAACATCCCTTCCAACTTGGACGTAAACTGGTACCCGCACTCGGCTTTAAGCTTGGCAATCACCATTTTTTCGCCTTCGTCCGTCGCCCCCTTGGCGTGGAGCAATCGCTTGGACAAGAATCGCTTGTAAAACTCTTCAAACACGTCCTTGTCGCTCAGGTACCGAAACAGACCGACCACTTTGTCGGCCTGGCGCTCTAAGTCGGCTTCGAAGCGCGATTTGGACTTGAGCATGTCGTCTACATACTGTGCCAACGTGTACGCGCACAGCCGCGAAATGTTCATGAACGCTTCAAACCTAGGGACGTTCGCAGGTCGAATGCACGTCAAAATCGTCGGGTGCAACCTACCCCCGTTGAATGCATTTGTAAAATGCCTTGTCATCTGCCCAGCACGACGCGAGAAACACATTGAACTTGTCTTGCAGGGCCAGCAAAGCCGTCACAAATTGAATCGCCGATTCCGTGGAGCTCGTATTCGTTAGTTGGAGGTTGAGCTGAGCTTGAACCAGGTCGAGGCCAGTCGTTTTGATGTAGTTGGTCACGGCTGCCCCAATGTCCTCCAGAGTCAAAGGAACTCGTTTGAATAGAACGTACATGCGGCGTAAGTCTGCGGTAGTTTATCAGGTACAGATTCGATGGCGGGGAAAACACCTTACCGATCACTTTGTCATCGCGAAACATTGCAATGCACCCGGACCCTTCCATCTCCACCAGCGCCTTGGCGTGGTTGGCGATCAGCTCCCGCTCAACGATCGCTTTCAGTTTGGGCTCGGTCGATGAATTCAAGTACTGCATGACGCGGGCGTGTTCCTCTGCCAGTCGACGCTCCGCTTTCTCCATGAAGTCGGGGCATGTGTTTTGATCGAGCAGCCGCTGTGCTTCCGCGTTGTAAAATGCAGTGGTCGTGCGGAGAAAGTCGTTTTCAAAATCTTCTTCGTACACGTTGTTCGACCGCACGCCCAAGTCGACAAGCATTGCCAGGGTGTCCTTCATCAGGCCACGGTCGATCAACTCGCCGTTGCGTTCAAGGTCAATGTTTTGTAGCAACAACCATTTCAATCGATCTTTCACTTTGGGATGTCGCGGAATTGTGTCTCGAAACACCACCAGGCCGATGTCGTAGATCAGCAACTTGCGCTTCGGCAACGCGTAGTTGCGGTCCATGTACATCAAGATGTCCCGAATCATGGACATCGTCAATGTGTGGTCCGTCCATGCTGCCAAGAGCTCTATCATCAACGAGTCGTCCGTTGCTTTGATGACGCGATCGCTCATACAAAGCAAGTGGTCTGTGACGCACTCGACAACCCCCGAGTAGAGCATATCTCCGTGTTTGTGCAACACCATGTTATACGAGCTCCTGTTGCATTCCGATAAGATCACTCAGCAATGAACGACAGAGGGCAATCTTCATCATGCAAGCACATGTAGCGTACCGGTAGAGCTCTTCGAACGACAACAGGGACGCATTGTGGCTGTGGATTTCTTTGATCGCACTGCGTAGGGACTGCCACGTCTCCTTGGCCTTGGTCACGTCCATGCCGATATTGTTGCGGTAGGGTTTCACCACAAACTTCTTTCGCCCTGCATCCATCTTTTCTCCTTGCGCCCAGCTCGTTGCCGCGGTCTTCCCCGCGACGCACTTTTCTCTCTTCCCAACCGGGGAAGCGCAAATTGAACGAAAGTTCCACCCCGCTTATCCGCAGAAAACCTCTGACATTCGATATCTTGGAGAATGCATATACTGGCATTCACAATCCTAGCACATCCCTAAGATCCTTCGACTAGTCATGATGCTGCGCTGCCGCCGCTTCCATCGCGCATGCGATCGGATGTGGGGATTCTTGACGACCCCATGACAAGACCAGATCGGCAATTCCACCAGCTCGTTACTAGAACTTGTTTTTCAAAGGGACTGCGGAGATATCGTCTTGTTGCCCTGACGACGTTCGCCGTGATCGCATTTCCAGCATGTAGGCGTGAAAGTACTCATGTGTACATGGGCGTAGGCCATGGTAAATGCTTGATATCAGTGAACCGAGCTTTCGACTGTACTCGATACCACACAAATGAGATCGTGCATTCATTGCGCCATTCGCGGCCACACCTGAGACTGCCGCAACAACCATTCGAACGAAAACATGATGGGCACGGTGTTGGTCGTCATGGACGCGACAACTATGGCCAAATATGGCCGAACTAGGATAACTGTCGTCGAATTGTCGTGAAGCGCAAGCGGCGGCATGGTGCAAGGCGTTGGTCGCTCGCACATCAACTCGGCCCGGCCATATCCATATTTTCGCCAATGATGTCGCTCGATGTTTAGTTTATTTTATCATATAGAGTTTCCTAGATGTTAATAAAACTACAAAAGTCATTTTTACAATTGAACGACAAATTTTGTGATCATTGCATACCATCACCATTTTGGCATTCTCCAGTCGGAAGGAAGAGTGATGAAGTTTACTCTGGTGGCGATCGCGGCGACGGCCTTGTGCGCCTTGACGTCAACCTTCACGGAAGCCCGAGCACTTCGTGTGACGGCAAATGATCAAAATTCTCCTGAACAACTCGACACTACCTTGGATAAGCTCAATCTCGCGGCGCTGAAATTTGGTAGCCGTGTGCTGACTGAAATCTCCGTCGAAAGAGCTTTGCAAGAGGCAACAACCACGGTAGCCCCTACTGCTGCTGCAACTCCCGCGTCGAATAAGAAACCCCGGCGCAACAAGAAACCTCGAACCAAGAAACCCCGGCGCAACAAGAAGCCTCGAACCAAGAAACCTCGTCGCGGTAACAAGCCGAAGGCGAAAAAATCCGGCAAGGTGAAGAAGTCTGGAACCCCCAAGAAGCCTCGCACCAAGAAGCCGAAGGCGAAAAAGCCGGTCAAGAAGTCTGGCACCTCCAAGAAGCCTCGCAGCAAGAAGCCGAAGGCAAAAAAGCCTGCCACGAACGCCTAGACTGGTGCTTCGTGCTGAACATTGAGTAATAATACATCGGAGTGACGATTTCGTACCATTGTGGGTTGAGTGATATACCGTACGGCCGTCCTCTAGGAGTACGATTAAAACCGTGTTTATCCGGACGACAGCAGGTTTTCCACTCCGATAAAATCAATTTTTGGCCGCCCAATTCGGACATCATTGAGCAACGATGAGCGCGGACAACGGAATTCCTGAAGGCACGTTGCAAAACTTGGTGGACCAAAAGTCCCTTCGCTGGATCTTTGTCGGCGGTAAGGGTGGTGTTGGGAAGACGACAACGTCGTGCTGCTTGGGGGTCACGCTTGCCTCGCACCGCGAGAAGGTGTTGATAGTGTCCACCGATCCTGCGCACAACTTGAGCGATGCGTTCAGTCAACGCTTCACGCGAGAGCCCACCCTAGTGAACGGCTTTACCAACCTTTTTGTGATGGAAATCGATCCTTCCATTGAGGTACACATCCGTGTTGCGTCTTTGGTCGACGGAACTTGATCGAATGCATGATGTACTAGATGGAAGAGAGCGCTGACGGAGTGTCGGATGAATCTGGCATGCAGTCATTCATGAAGGACTTGACCAACTCGATTCCTGGCATTGATGAAGCGATGAGTTTCGCGGAATTGATGAAGCAAGTCCAAGCGATGGACTACGACGTGATTGTGTTCGACACGGCGCCGACGGGGCACACCTTGCGCTTGCTGAGCTTCCCGACAGCATTAGACAAAGCGTTTGGCAAGATCATGGCGCTCAAGAACCAGTTCTCGGGTATGTTTGGTCAAGTGTCTGCCATGCTTGGCGGGGCGTTACCGTCGGAGGAAGCGCTCGTGGGAAAGCTCGTGCAAACGCGAGAAGTGATCCAAAAGGTACATCCAACAGCTTGACACACTGTCTTGACCATCTCGTAGGTGAACGCGCAATTCAAAGATGCCGACCGCACCACGTTCGTCTGCGTGTGCATCCCCGAGTTCTTGTCTTTGTACGAGACGGAGCGGTTGGTACAGGAGCTGACCAAATACGACATCGACGTGCACAACGTGGTAGTGAACCAAGTGCTGTATCCTGAAGAAGGTGCGACCCACACGCCGCCATCTTGTCTTACCACTGTCATGTACCCAGACTCGAAGTGCAGCAATTGCTCGGCCCGCCAAAAGATGCAGCAAAAATACTTGGATCAAATTTACGACCTGTACGAAGACTTCCACGTTGTCGAGATGCCATTGCTCAACGAAGAAGTCCGTGGCGTGCCGGCGCTCAAAGCGTTTGCGAAGAACATGGTGACGCCGTACCAAGGCTAACAAAGAGTAACTCGATCGCGTCGTGGTTTTTATGACGAGTCGCTGCTACTATCACTATATGCCCCAACCAATGCGACCACAGGAGCAGGGGCAGCTGGAACGTTGGGAGTCGACTTGCTTGGTGCTTTCTTGCTCGTCACCGCCTTTGCTTTGATTTTGATGGAAGGTTTCGGTGCAAGTGCCTTGGCTTTGTCATCCGAAGCCAAGCCCCCGGCACTGGCCTTTGGCTGTTTGGCGATCGCCTTGGTCGTCTCGGAGGGTTGTTCAAGCTTTCGTTTTCGGAACGTTTCCATCTGCGCCTGAATCGCGGCTTCGTCCAATATGTCGTCGGAGGGAACAGGGTCGTCGACTTGCTTGAACTTCGTCAAGATCGCGTCGGTGTCGACCTTGGCATGACGCTGGTTGATCGCTTTGATTTCGTCCAAAGCGTCGATAATGTCCATTTCTCGTTTCGAGTCCAACGTTCGGTTTTCCAACGCTTTCATCGAGTCCCCTTTCTCCTCTTCTTCGCGCTCCTTGAGAATCGCTGCCTCGTCTGCTTCCCGCTCCCGCCACTGTTCGAAGTTTCGTTTGCAACCGTGCTCGGTGGCGTAGTCCCCGTTCTTCGGATCTGTCTTGAACGTGATCTCACTCGAGCACATCGAGCATCGAATGTAAAACCGGAAGATCTTCACGCCAAAGTAGTCTTCGTCCAGCACATCTTCCTTGCGCGAGTTGAATTTCTTGCCCTGGTACATGAACTCGCCGCACGTATTGCACTGAATCGAGAACGGCAGCATCATTCGCACTTCGATCTGTTTGTTCTTTGGGATCTTTCGTCGAGGAATGAGCCTCGGATCAAAGTCGGGTGGGAAGTATTTGTTCAAGACCTTGCGTTCCCCCATCGCCGCCGCTCGCCGCTCTGTTGCTTCAACCGAATGTGATGTGTGGCACTCGGATCTCAACTGTGATTGGCTCAATTCAAATTGTTCTTATATCAAGGTTGCACGCCATCATGTGGTCGACTACGAGGTCGGATGTAAAATTGCATATATAATTCACTCGGGCAAAACTTCGCGCACCCGACCACCACCACGTCTACGCTCCACATGACAGGCATTCTTCCTCTTCCGGCTCGACTGGCTTGGGGGCTTTGCCGGCGTTGGCAGCTTGTTGCTTCTTGATGGCCGCTTGGTCCACCGTGAACTGGATCGCATCGGCTTTCGGGCGTGAGCGGAGGTAATACATGCCGGTCTTGAGCCCACGCTTCCACGCGTAAAAGTGCATCGACGTGAGCTTGCTGATGCTTGGGTCTGCGATGTGCACGTTCATGGATTGGCTTTGGCAGATGAATGCGCCTCGGTCGGCAGCCAGGTCGAGCACGACCTTTTGCTTGATTTCCCACACAGTCTTGTACACTTCCTTCACATGCGCAGGGATCGACGCGACGTTCTGCACACTGCCGCGGTCGTGCAAGATCTGGTTGCGGACGTCCGCGTTCCACAGGCCGAGCGAAATGAGCTCCTTCATCAAGTACTTGTTCACAATCGTGAATTCACCTGCCAAGACACGGCGGCTGTACATGTTGCTCGTGAAGGGCTCGATGGACTCGTTGTTGCCAAGGATCTGGGCGGTCGACGCGGTAGGCATCGGGGCCAACAGCAACGAATTCCTGATGCCGTGCTGAGCGACTTGAGCTTTCAACGTGGCCCAATCCCACAGCGGCGACGGGGTAACATTCCACATATCGTACTGGAACAGCCCCTTGCTTACGGGCGACCCGTGGTACGTTTCGTAAGGCCCTTGCGCTTTTGCGAGTTCCATGGAAGTTTCCATGGCGGCGTGGTAGATCGTCTCAAAGATCTGTTGGTTCAACAGCTTGGCTTGGGGCGACTCGAACGCGAATCCCATGAGGATAAACGCATCCGCCAGCCCTTGGACACCAATGCCGATCGGGCGGTGCCGCATGTTGCTGTTGCGCGCTTCTTCGATGGGGTAGTAGTTGACGTCGATGACCTTGTTCAAGTTGGTCGTGACCACCTTGGCGATCTTGTGCAAGTGTTGGAAGTCGAACACGCCGTTCTCAACAAACTTGGAGAGCGCGATGGATGCCAAGTTGCACACGGCGACTTCGTCTTTGCTCGTGTACTCGATGATTTCGCAGCACAAGTTGCTCGATTTGATCGTGCCGAGGTTCTGTTGGTTGGACTTGCCGTTGCACGCATCCTTGTACAACATGTACGGGGTGCCTGTTTCTACTTGCGATTCCAAGATGGCAAACCACAGTTGCTGCGCCTTGATGGTTTTTCGAGCACGCCCTTCCTTCTCGTATTTCGTGAAGAGAGCGTCGAACTCGGAGCCCCAGCACTCGTGCAAGCCAGGGGCTTCATTGGGGCAGAACAAACTCCATTCGCCGTTGGATTCGACGCGCTTCATGAACAAGTCCGGGATCCACATGGCATAGAACAAGTCGCGGGCGCGGTGGAGCTCGTTGCCGTGGTTTTTCTTGAGCTCCAAGAATTCTAATGCAAAATGTTAAGAACAACGTGGATGGGGAGTCGTACCAAAAATGTCAGCGTGCCAAGGTTCCAAGTACATGGCAAACGACCCCTTTCGCTTTCCACCGCCTTGGTCGACATAACGGGCCGTGTCGTTGAACACGCGAAGCATGGGAATGATCCCGTTCGAAGACCCGTTCGTTCCTCGAATGTAGCTGTTCGTGGCGCGGATGTTGTGGATGTTCACACCGATTCCACCAGCCCACTTGGAAATGCACGCGCAGTTTTTCAATGTGTCGTAAATGCCTTCAATCGAGTCGTCTTTCATGGACAGCAAAAAGCACGACGAGAGTTGAGGGCGCGGCGTGCCGGCATTGAACAACGTGGGTGTTGCGTGGGTAAAGTACAATTGGGACATGTACTCGTAGGTGGTCAAGACGGACTCGATGTCATCTTTGTGGATGCCCACAGCCACACGCATAATCATGTGTTGGGGTCGTTCACACACCTTGTCGTTTACGCGGAGCAGGTACGACTTTTCGAGAGTCTTGAAGCCAAAGTAGTCGTACTCGAAGTCACGGTCGGTAATGATGGCACTGTTCAGCACTTCCTTATTGTCCATGATGATCTTGTACACATCGTCGGCGATCAATGCCGCAGGGGCGCCCGTCTTGGCGTGTGTGTTGTTATAGAACAGCTCAATGTTGTCCGAGAACAGTTTATTGGTGTTCTTGTGCAAGTTGGAGATCGAGATGCGGGCAGCGAGTTTGGAAAAGTCGGGATGCTGGGTCGACTGGTACGCAGCGGTTTCTGCCGCCAACTCGTCCAATTCAGACGTTGTTACACCCGCGTAAACGCCGGCGACAACCTTCTGTGCGATCAGGATTGGGTTTACGTACTTCGCGTCGAGGCCGTAGCACAGTTTGCTGATGCGGCCTGTGATCTTGTCGAACTTGACCTCTTCTTGGCGACCGTCTCGTTTGACGACGTACATGCTTCCTCGCAACAAAATCCGAAATGACCATTCCTCGCCCAGCGGCCGCGACTTTCCCTCGCTTTTCTTGGCGCGGCAAAATCTTGTGTTTCATTGGTGCGTCGTGAAATTCCAATGTTTTATTCTGACTAGATATTTGTATACACTTCGTACAATATACATTTTATTGTCCAGCGAGCATTCAATCTCGTCTTCACACACGACCACGTCCAGAGCCAATCATAAAGGTCGCCGCGTGCCAGAGAGTCCAACAGGAAGGCGGCCGCCGCACCAAGAGCGCATGCAGAAGCCGGCGGGAGTCGTTCTTGCCGAAGCCATGTACGTTGGAGACCCTTGCGCGCACGCACAGGTCCGATATGTCGTAGTGCGTGTCCATTCGGCTTTGGCTTGATAACGAAATGCCATCTATTACAGGGACAATAGGTCGTCGAAACCTCTTGCATCTGTGCTGCCTCAAGGGCAGATTTGCATCAGCCCCTCTGGTATCACATCAAACGTTGGATCTCTTCACGACCAGGAGGCAGCAGTCTCGTATGCGTGGTCGCCCCGGCAGTGTCACGTCGATTCTTTGTCGAGGCCGAATGTGTTGGCTTATCCGGATATCCGAACGGCAGATGTATCGGTATCCAAATTTGAGCCAATCAAAGCGCAGGGTGGCAACGTTGTAGGGCCAGAATCGAAGTAACTCGGGAAAGTGACATGGCGCCTGCGCCTAACGAGTACTTCGCCGCATCCGACGGTCCGTCTGCATTTTCTCATCCACGTGATGTGTAGATATGACCTAATTGTGTCCGGGGACTGCGGCGGCACCAACACCCGTCTCACGTTGTGGCGTGTGCCGCACGACAGCGTTCACCTGAAAGGTACATGGCATTCCATCGAGATCCTTGACTTGACGTGCTTCTTTTGCAGGCAAAATTGCCCCTGGCGAGCTCGTGTTCAACCAGAAGTACCTCAATGAGAATCATGGGAGCTTTGTCGAAGTGATGCACTTGTTCCTGAAAGAAGCCGACATCGATGCCCCCCCCGTGTGTTGTGTCTTGGCTTGTGCGGGACCCGTCATGAACAACGCTGTCGTGTACGTCGTGTTTGATGTTGTGAATGGAAGGGCTGACGGTGTGCAGGTTTACGAATATTGCGTTCGGCTGGTCCATCAACGGCGACAACTTGCAGCGCGAACTCGGGATCCCGAACGTCAAGCTGATCAACGATTTCGTTGCAATGGGATACGGTCTCTTGACGTTGCGAGAGCACGAATTCCTCGCCTTGAACGACGTGCCGCGTGAAGCAGACGCGCCGATTGCCACCATCGGCGCTGGCACGGGCCTCGGCGAATGTTTCTTGACTCCGTCGGGAGACTCGTACGACTGCTATCCTACGGAAGGCGGACACTGCGACTACTCCCCCACCACGGACATCGAAGTCGAAATTTACAATAAGTTGCGCAACAAGGTAAACAATACATCAAGAACGTTCCACAGCCTGACCACGTTTACCCAGTTTGGACCGAACAAGCGACTGTCCACCGAGCGCATTATCAGTGGCAACGGTCTCGCCAGCATTTACGAATATTTGGCCGAGAAGTTTCCGGACAAAGTCAACAGCGCCATCCACAAGGAGTTTGTCGCCTCCGAATCGTTGCGTGGGGGAGTCGTTGGCAAGAACGCCGGGTCGGACGAGCTGTGCGGCCAAGCGATGGAGATCTTCGTCAAGTGCGTGAAGCATCGCCCTGTGGCACCGTCATTCATACGACGTTCACGATTAGGGGATACGGCCGAGAAGCTGGCAACGCCGCGCTCAAGTACCTCCCCCGCGGCGGCTTTTACATCACGGGTGGCATGGCACCGAAGAACTTGGACTTTTTCACGAAGAAGACGTGGTTCTTGGACGCGATCTTCGACAAAGGTCGCGTCAGCCCTGCCCTCAAGTCCGTCCCGATCTACTTGGTGCTCACGGAAGACTTGGGCGAACGTGGCGCGCATTATTACTCGTACCAGGTACAGCATCCTCAATGCTACCACTTTGGCTGAGAATTATGGTTTGTGTAGCTGCTGAGCAAGTCGCGAGTGCAAAGGGCGGTGCCATCCGACTCCTCTCCTCCCCTTCCAAGTGACGTATCCAAACGCGGCGCGATGGCATCTCCACTTGCCGACTCGGTCAAATACTTTGCCGTGGCTGCGGCAGCGTTGTTAGGCGTCACGATTGGGTTTCGCCTCGGAAAGAAGTAAATCCGTGCAGCATGGCGACCTCTTGGTCAGCGAACAGGAAACCCACGTGATCTACGGACAAATCATCCAGAAACATGACGTGCCATGGAGGAGTCTGCTCTGGTTTCATGTGGGGTGAAATCGGAATAGGGGGGAGGTACGACGTGGGTAGGATGGAATCAAGTCGGTGCAATTAACGCAGTTAAATAGAGGAAAGGGGACGAGCTAGACCGACGTGATGATGGCGTCGCAGAGCATGGCAAAGTCTTCTGCGTTCCAGGCGGAGAGGGATGTGGCGTCCGTGGCGAACGGGATGGGATCCACCACATCGAACGGCGGCGTGGTGGGTGGCACGATGGAGTCATGCGACGCGAGCGCCGCCGACTTGGTCACGCGGAGCTTGTACGCTTTCTGGAATCGATTGGCTTTGCTGCGGTGGTACTCGCATAGTCGATGGAGCTGTCCGTTCTTCTTGGCCGACCTGGCGCGGTCGCACCGCTTGGACGTGTATTGGCACACAAACTCCGAGTGCGGGACGACCTTTGTCCGGTGCTTCTTGGTCGGCGGAGCCATGGAAATCGGAAACTGACCGGAACGCCGTGTTTACGTCAGAATGGGTCGGTCGCGTCGACGATGTGGCGAGCGCGCACGGCGTGGCTGCGTCAAGTCGCCATGCGATCGATCGCGTCAGACGGTTTTTCGAATCTCGGGTACCCTTGCAACTGCGCAGGTCACGCCTGCGACAGAGCTGGAGCGGTCGAGGGGGAACGTCTTGCGTTCAGAGGAAGAGAGGCATCGGCGGAAGGCAACCGACCGCCCGCCATGCGGTACTGGCGCTACTGGTGGCAAACTGCTTGATGGCGCTGCCCCTCTCGTGCGTGCATACACGACGGATGGGTGGCGCCCGTCGTCTCCACGGGGATTCTACAACCGACTGATCCAGCATCGCCCGAGTAAAGTCGCCAGCACGATCGGGCGCTTGCGTCGTTGGTCGGGCAGCCACACGTCAGCACGCCGCCGAGATCCTCGCCAATTCCAAACGCTACACACAACATCCACTTGTGCACGAGCCGTCCCGTTGCACACGGGAGGCGGCGGCTCGGCGCGACAGTCGTACGGAAGCGAGTGATAGGTCAACTTGCCAGCAATCAAACTGACCACCACCGCCCCCCTCTGTCTTTCCACCACCGCAGATCTCGTGTCGAGACTCCTGCGCCGCGGCGATGTCGCCGTCGAGATGCCCACGACCGCGCGCTGCGGCGGCTGTCTCCACTAACTACACCGGCCATGCCACAAGCGCGACACATCCATCCCATCCACCCCCTCAACGAGGAGCGTTTTCGCGCGAGGTGGAAACGTGCGCTCGACTCAAATTTGTGGTCGGCACCATGCATCGGTTCTACAGCTCCTTGGTCAACCGACCCAGCCCATTCAACGCTGCGACACGATACGCCTGCATAGCCACGTTGCGTGAGGCCGGCAGGGCGTCGGTGGGTTACCTCGGCCAGAGTCGGGTAGTTGAACACGGCATCCCGAAAGTATGTGAGTTTGCAGTTCATCGCCATCGCGACTGCATCCCAGTGTGAGGAATGTCTCTGCGACGATGGAGGTAGAATACCTTGTCCGATGTGGATAATCTCCGTCGCGCCTTGTCCGATCGCGTGGACACCAAGCACCTACAAGCGTATGCGATCGCGCGTCGTCGGATGGATCCGTACACTGTGTGAATCCGGGTCAAAGAGCAGCTTTAGCGCGCCTTTCTGGCCACCCGCCATCATGCCCTTGGCCAGCTCCGAGTACTTGGCCACACCAACCTAATTCGTGGTATGTCGTCAGCGACGGCCGAGCCCACGTGAACGAACGAGATGCACGTACAGCATAGTTCCGGCCTTCCTTGGTCAGCTGCTGTTCAGTCTTGCCCACCATCGAGATCTCTGGAATCGTGTAAATGCCATACGGGTAGTTGCCGCTGTCCAGTTGACTCGTGGGCTGCCGACAAAAAAGCACGTCGTTAGAGCGACTCGCCTTGGTTCGTCATTCTTTCACACCTGGTCTTCGTGCCGCCACATTGCACACGCTGCCAAGCGACCTTGCTCCAAACTCGTCGACGCCAGCGACGGCGCGCCAATGCAATCGCCCGCCGCGAAACTGGACTCGGGTCGTCTTTCATCAGGACCACGGAGACCAACCATAGTCGGAAAGGCGGTCGTACATGTGCGGTTGGGTCGTTTGGTACTGCTCGTTCACAGACAGCAGCCCTCGCTTGTTTTTGGACAGCCCAACGCCTTCTAAGTTGAGTGTATCCGTGTTGGCCTGCCAGGGTCGAATGAGCGACATCGTGACCAAGATTGTATCTCACCTGCCGGCCGACGCAGTACAGCAGCGCTTCGGCAAAGCTCGACTTGCCGCTGGCAAAGTCCACTCGGACTCCTTTCCGCACACGCTATGTAAACCCTTCGCTTGACCAAACTGTTGGCGGCTCACGTCTGCATACCTTGACGGATTGAATCGTCTCGCCAAGGAGGAACCGGGCCCCTTTGTGCCGCATCTCCATCTTGAGGGCACTCACGATCTCGTCGTCGCAAAACGTGAGAATCTAGGCGAGAAAAAATATAGTAATCACTCGATTCATCCACAGTCGCTCGTACGTCTGGTCGACCATCGACCACCGTGACGGACACACCGGGCAGGACGTTCAACATCGAAGCGTACTCCATGCCTGCCATGGCTCAGTCAGAGCGCACACATCGTTGGGAAGTCATGACGGTACCAATGACACCGGCGCCGACTACAATCCATGACCTGGGCAATTCGCCTTTGGAGGCGTCCAGAATGCCGTCGCTATCCAAGATCACTTCGCCGTCGACTGGTACGACAGGGCTGTGGGCGGGGTATGTGCCACACGCAATCAGAAACTTTTGGCCGCGGTAGATTGTGCTAGGGATCGTCATACGAACGAGAATGCAACGACGAGCGCACGTACGCTTCGCTGCCGACAGGTTCCGTTGCCACCGACACTTCGTTGGCGTTTTCAAATCGCGCTTTCCCTGGAATGATTTGGACATGTGCAGCTTTGAGTTGAGCGCGAATCACGTCCATTTCCGACGACACAACCACGTTCACGCGGTGAAGTATGTCTCTCAGCGTAATGCGCTCCCGAGAATACGACTTGCCGTAGAATCTACACATGGACGTTCACGCCAAGCACAATGGCGATGGGTGCGACCGTCGAACCCGTGGTGGTTAAAACCAGACAGATGCAGCACTGCTTCGCGAAACGTCTTGGACGGAATCGTTCCCGTATGCACGCAGACTCCGCCAATTTCTTCCGACTTGTCAACAATCGCGACAGACTTGCCCATTTTGGCCGATTCAAGAGCACATTGTAGCCCAGAAGGTCCACTTCCAATCACAATAAGATCGTACTCCTTGGGAACCATGGTCGACAGGTGAGCCCGCCGCGGCTTCGGGTGGCTCACGGCCCGGCGCAGGGGATGGAGGAGGCGCAGCATTTTGTCGAGTAGTCGATGACGGTGAGAGTCGCGTCGACTTCGTTTGTCCGGATATTTGATGTTGAGGTTATCGCGTATCCGGATAACAACCGAATTGCGATCTTCGACACTTTGCAAGATGGTCTTACTGTACAGCGACGGGTCACCGACGACCGAGATCTCGGACGAGGGCCTCAAGCACGCGCTCGTGGAGGCGCTGGACAAACTACATGGCAAGGACAAGCGCAACGTGATGCTCGTGCCCCCGGACTTTACTCGATTTCATTCGTACGTGAATTGGGAACGACGGAGGTTTCGACAACGACCATCGTGGCTTACAACACCCACTGATCGTTCAGGAAGTCGGGTATTGTGACCCAGCACGCATACGAATACTTTGGAGAACACGTCAAGGACATTATGCCAGCTCTGGGAACACATGCACCGATGACCCCCGTCGAGATTTCCAAGGTCTTGTTCATGAACCACATTCGGGTCCAAATCGTGGTGTTTTCGACTCGGACGTCCCATATTTGGGCCCAGATTGTGTCGTTGCTCGAGCAATTGGTCGTTCTCAACATACCTACCTGTCGTAGATGTTTGGATCCGTTCCCCAGAACCTCTTTCGTGTCCACGATTGGCGGTTCGTCTCCACCTTTCCTCGACAAATCGTCATGCGCAGCTGCAGGAACGACGTTGTGCAGATTGGCGAAGTGCCTCGGGAACTCGTACGAGAGGCAAGCGACGGACAAGTAGATGAACCATGGCCGGCGCAGCTGAACAAACTGGTTGGAACTTCGTAATCTCTCGAGAGTCATTTCAATATTCGTCTGCGGGGTAGATATGGGAAGGGGGGCACGATCTGATTTTGTCGATCGGGCAAGTCGTGCCGCATGAGGTGATGGGCATGGCCAACTACAACAAAAACCTGTTTGTTGGCACGGGAGGCAGCGATGCCATCAACTTTTCCCACTTCATCGGTGCCGTCTACGGCATGGAGCGCATGATGGGTACCCTTCTTGAAACGTTTAGTCCAGAGACTTCACCATTGACGAGGCCGGGCCAACAACCCGCTTCGGCGCATCTTGAATTACGCGTCGGACCACTTCCTGACCCATTTGCCCATCGTGTACGTCCAAACAGTGATCGGTCGACGGTACGGCAGCCCCGTGTTTCGATACCGTGTGTCAGCAGTGCTGTAGAGACGATGGGTCGGTCGTGACGCGGGGAGTGTTTATCGGGACGGACGATGAGTGCTTTACGAAAGCCGCCGCGCTGTCTCTACACGTCAACTTCACCTTGCTACCAGCTCCATTGGACGAGGCACCGCAACGCAATGTGTGCTGCATGCCTCACAGTGACGTATGTAGGTTGTGGTGCATTTGGATGCGGAAGAATTCAAAACGACTTGGCTCGGAAACAAGGCCATCTACCGCACACGCATGGCCATCGCGGACGGCGGCACGCTGGTCGTGTTGGCGCCGGGCGTCAAGCACTTTGGCGAAGACAAACAGATTGACTTGCTCATTCGAAAATACGGGTATCGCACGACGCCAGTACGTTCGGTATGGCAGCTTCCGATGCCTCAACTCTATGTAGGAAGTGTTGGCCCACATCGCCGCCAACCGCGACTTGATGAAGAACCTCAGCGCCGCCGCGCATTTGATTCATGGATCGCCTGAGAATCGATTTCGTGTCGTGTACGCGTGTGGACGGCATGGCCTGGCGAAGGAAGAAGTGGAAGGGGTGGGATTCGAGTACGCCAAATTGGAAGACATGCTCGCGCTGTACCAAGTGGACGGGCGCCAGGATGGCTGGAACACTACAGTCGACCCCGTGACAGGCACCGAGCGCTCGTTTTACTATATTTCCAACCCAGCAATGGGGCTGTGGGCGTACGAAGGAAGATTTGAAGCGTCTTCGAAGGCCCAGCCGACCCACCACCATCCTTCATCTTCTGGCCCTCTGCTCACGGAACTTCATGGAAACGAAGCGTGCGTCGATGCTGGCGTCGGTGGCGGGCCTTTCACCAAGG
Source organism: Aphanomyces invadans (assembly GCF_000520115.1). Taxonomy (NCBI): domain Eukaryota; phylum Oomycota; class Saprolegniomycetes; order Saprolegniales; family Verrucalvaceae; genus Aphanomyces; species Aphanomyces invadans. Next base: position 1,833,986 of record NW_008580146.1, read on the forward strand.
CGGATCACGACAAGTTGTTGCACTAGATGGAGAACTGCTTCTTCGATCTCGGCAATGACGGCCATGGCCTCGTGGAATGAAAGTTTTTGGATTGAACCAGACATGATCAAACAACATCGACTGGCGCTTTCTTCGACTTCACTTGAAATCATCGACGTAAGATGAGGACGACGTCTTATTTGTGTCGCTTGGTTGTAATGGAGGTCATTGACGGCGACTTCTTCGCCATCCCCAGAAGACGAAGAGAACGCTCGTTGATGGCTTCGATTTCTGCTTGGATTTCCATGGCATCGGCATTTATTGCAGCTTGGAGTTGCGCTTGTTTGGAGCGCCGATAGGCCTCGTCATATGAGTTCGGCTGGAATGACTGCGGATCGCACTCAGTAAGAAGCACATCGTCGCCGTGGACTTCCAGTGGTATACTTCGAAGTGGCTACGTGGTAACATGACAATATTACGTGTCATTGGAGATAGCGTACATGCAAGAGTTTGCAATGAGGTGGGGGTCGCAGGCACAACCCCGACTCTGTCGACCAATCGTGAGTCTGGACTTCCACGACGAGTCGATCTCACCTGGGTCAAACATTGCCCCGTGCACTTTGCACTGAACGACTCCGCGCGAGAAGAAGTCGGCGTCGTTCAGGTCCAACTCGAGGGCGACGTGAGTGCATCTATTTGCAAATGCAATCGGCGTGCCACGCTTTGAGAGGAACACGAAGCCGTCGACCTTGCTCTGATGGGTGTTCTACATCAGGATATTCCACGCTGCGCATCGTACCTTCCAAGGAAACTTTACCGCCTTGGACGGCGGAAGTTCCCGCAGGGATTGCAACGACGCAATCACTCGCGGCAAGGTCATGACGCTGTGGAGCTCAAAGTAGTTGCACACTCTTCGAGAAAACTCATTTATATGGCCAATCCAATCTCGTCATTGAGACAATTTTATCCAATAAAACTGCCATCGATGTTGACACCTTTCTATTGCATACTACATGATAGTATCATGCTGAAGTCAAATTTTCCTCAGCTCTGCCTTTTGGCGTCATGAGGGCAGAGCAATCGAGCCAATCTGCCCATATAGGCGAGGCAAGCACTACATAGTCCTTTCCAAGGTGCACTTGAATGGCAAAGAGCCCAGCATACCCGTATGATTTTTCCAAGTAAGTGCTCATATCCCTCAATGATGTTCTTGATAGGATTGGTGGAAAATGAAGAAAATATCGTATTCTAGCCAATCACCATGGCATTGACGTTTTTATACAATCGTAGACGCTTCTTCAACCCAATTCACACCCGCCAACGTCGCCACCTCTGCCGACGTCGTGGTCGACACCGCTTGCATCCCTCACGTTCACCGCGCTCGGGCTATTCACTATGATTGACTTCGTGCGCCAGCTCAATGTTGCGCACATGGAAAGGGTGGAGACGCTGCTACGGCTCATCGCTGTCGACCTGCCCAACTTGATCTATGACTACGTGCCGTATTCCGATCAATTTGTCAAGTACTTCTTCGTGTACATCATGCTTCAGGTAAACACCCAACACATGAAACAAAGCACTTAACGCAGCGGTGATTGCAGGCTCTGGCCATTCTGTGGGGATTTCTCTTCAACCTTGGAACGATGGTGGGGGAAAACGTGATCGAGATTGTCACGATGCCGTACTTGCAAGCGTCGTGCGTCCTATTCGTGCACTACGCTGTCATTGGCATCATCTTGGGCATTGGTCGAACGACATGGATTCTCACGTGGCAGTCGCTGTCCAACTTCCCGTACATTCGACGGATCATGCTCCGCGAGTCGTCTCCGCAAGTGGTCGTCCTGCTGTCGTCGATTCCGATCCTTCTCCTTCTCATAGGCCTCATCCTTACTCCGTCCTTCTGCACAAACATGGATACGGCAGAGGTCACGAACACGTTGTGCAAATCCAGCTACATCCGGTACTTGACTCCAGCGTACCCCGTCTTCCAGCGGTCTCTCCGCCTCACGACTGTCATTGCATCGACCCAGTTCCTTCAAGTGGTCATGGAAATCCTGCCTTCATGGGACACCATTCTTGCGCGTACGTTCGTTTTCCCATCGTCCTACCACAACTTCCTGACTGCTCCCGTCGTAGAAACAAACACCCGTCAAGTGATTGTGCTCGGGATGTCGCTGGCGACACTCAACGGGTGCACGATCCTGTGGGCATTTGAGTGGCTGCTACGGCATGGCCAGGTGAAAACGACGTCGCTCAGCGATCTCTCCCAGCTGCGGTGGGAGACGCTTGGTCTCGTCGTTCTCTTTCTCTGGATGGTCTGGTTCCTCGCGCTTGTTTGCCACAGCTTTCCGCTCTCGTACGCGCCGACGACGGACGACGGGTCGCTCTCGGCCTTCTTTGGACGTCTCAAAGTGACCTTCCTCACCGGCCAAGCCATTGTGTTCATGCGCGCGTGCATTCACCCGCAGATGGGCTTTGTCCACGCACAGCTGGAACTCACGATCATCAACTTGCTCTTGCCACTCTTTTACGTGTTCGCGCTGCTGGTACTGCGGGGGTTTTACCTCAGTTCATTCCGTAAAGTCGTCGTGGCTGCCCCGGTGTCCCTCTTGCTGGCGTTTGGTATCCACCGGTACGCCGCGGTCGGCCAAGAGCACACGTACTGGATCATTAGCCTCTTTCTCTTTGGCGCATTCCTCAGGCTTCTCCAGCCATCGCGGTCCCTGTTTTCGTCTGCTGACACGCAGAAAGGCATGGCGTCGCATGCGACGCAGCGTGTGGCCCTTCGGTTCGTCCTGGCGGCGTCTGCGATTTTTGCGCTGTATTTGCTGTTCATGATTGGATTTGGCGCACTTACATTTCTCCAGCGCGAGAAGGAGCTGTTCCCATCCATGGCAACGGTTCAAATCGACAAGCACGTGCTCGACATTCGCCACGCCAGCGTCGTCCGGCTCCACATGACCCTCGCCACCGACACCCATCGACCGATGGAACCCCGGCCGCCAAACTACGCAAGCTGTGGCAACCGGTGGTTCAACTTGAGCCTCGTCGACTACGCACTTCTGTCGCAAGCAGCCTACTTCAATCCGCAGAACGACCAGCTCCGCGACTTTGTGTCCACCGTCTTTCGCAGCGACACGGAGGACCCACGCTTTGACATTCGATTGCCCGAGAATTACACGGCGCACAGTTCGAAAGTCGAGTTCTTTGAGGTAACGGACCACCTGGACGACGACGCGATGACATGGAATCTTGGCAGGCGTACTCCAACGACCTGAATGTGTCGGTGATTTCAGTGCGTGGCACGGATGTCGGCCGGTTTCGGGACTTTATCGAAGACGCCAAGATGTATGCCGAGCCAGTGATCTTTGTCATTTTGTCCAGCATCTTCCCGACCATTCGTATGTGGCCCGACGGTGCGACCCGCGTTGTTTTATCCTCTTCAACTCACAACAACATAGTGACGTTTTCGACGTTGATTGAGCTCTACCACGAGCTCGCGACGATGTTTGGACTCACTCACGAGTATTGGTACTATCACGAACTGCTGCAGTACGTCAAGTCGATCCACGATCGCAACGTGATCCTGACCGGCCACTCGCTCGGTGGCGCCATTGCGCGGTGCGTGCCTCGATCCAGCCGCTTCCATCGTGACGACGCGCCACGTCCGTAGAGTCGTTGGGTCGGTGCTGGGCAAGCCGTCCGTATCATTTTCACCGCCAGGTACATTCCTCCAAGGCCAACACGTGACTACGAGCGGCGGACTACCGTGACGATGTCTAGGCTCTGGACAAACGTACAGCAAACTCGTCCACGACATCGCGGGCCAAGATATAAACGTCGATCGCACTCGCCTGCACCACGAATCGACTTGTGTGTTGCCAGGTGCGAGATCTCGATGGCCGCACGAGTCGCTCATGGAAACGGGATGTGTCTGCCTAGAATACGATCCCGTGACGATGATCGATACCCAGTCGGGCCTCATTCAGCGGTGCGAACGTTGTTCTGTCGTGCCCGTGGACTTCTCATCGCACGCGCTTTGCCTTTGTAGCATCACGTGCGACACGCCCCATTTGTCGATGCAACTCTCATGCCACATGATCCAAGGCACGCTGTGCAACCTCCTCGATCATTGCGGGGACCACCGCCGTCGGTTCGCGTCGTGCCAGTTCGAACACCGCATCACGTCGCTGTCGGAAGACCTGTTTGAAGTTGTGTTTGTGGACGTGTTGTCCCCGACGATGGTGTCTGGGTTGCTCATGGCCGTCGCCCTCGCGCTCTCCCTCGTCCGCCACAGAATCAACACCCACCGCCGTCGCTCTGTCAGCAACAACAACGCTCGCCCCGCATAGACACTGTCGTCCTCGAACGCGACACAAATCACAGCATGTTTAACCCTGCAATGGCACTGTGCGGGATTGCATGCAGCTGCTCCCGTCGCGCTTTGACCTGTTCGTGTCTGGCTACCCTCTCGGCTTTCTTCGCCTTGATGGTTTTGTCGACGATCGAGTTCTGGTCTTGGTTGCTAGATGCATGGCCCCCACTGCCCACACACAGCGGCGGCAGCACGATGCGTCCTTCCAACGGGCTGGTTGTGAGTTGATTCAGCGCTTGCTTGCGATCGTGCACCGCTTGTGCCTGCTGTCGTTTTCTCTCTTGGGATTGAGTACGGACAAGTTGCCGCGCGGCTTCAGCTTGAGCCAGACGCGCCGATGTCGGCGACAGGACGGGTGATAACTTGGGCAATGAATTCAACCGCGACGGAGGGTGACTCGTCGTGGCTAGGCTGCCCACCACAAACGCCGGCTCGAGCAACGCCAAGTTCGGCTGTGGGCACGGGTGGCGGAGATGAGTTGGCAATTTTCGTGGTCGTTGGGGTTGGCCAGGTCTTTGCTGTTCTTGCCGCGGATGGGGCTGGTGAAGGCCAGTCAGCGCCACATCCACCTCGAGTTGGTTGTTCATCGGCAGCAACGGTGGAGGCGCATGTGGCTTCTTGACAGCCTTGCCTTTTTCCAGGGCTTTCTTCGACTGCTCGGACAAACACAAAGTCAATCGCAACGAAAACCATATCAAGGGAATGCACTACCATCGGACAATCCAGTGGCAGGACCGTTCCGTCCGACCGCTTTATCAACGGCACGACAGAAAAGAGCGCTGGCAACGCGGCGGCAGATCCCGCGGAGGGCTACGAACCGATCATCACCGTCGACGATGAGGACATAGTCAGAATCGTACCGTGGCGGTCGAGACAGAAGACGACATTGCATGAGCTACAGACTTCTTTCCATCCGCGACGTGATGGAGGCCTGGAAAGAGAATGTGGTCGCACGTCGGAGCGTTCGGGCACGTGTACTTTTGGCTTAGGAGATGCTGGAGCAGGCAGCTTGCATGAAACGTGTGCTAGTGCCTTGTGTTGTGAGAATGTGTCGGCCTCCTGACCTCCTTACCTGGCACGGCAGCGATCGGATCGACGCTGCCATGCGAAGGCTCTGCTGACACACTGTGCACCACGTGATACCATCGACGCGTTCTGGGGCCCACGCTTTTGTATCGGTGATCTACGAATCTCGCCGACAGACCCATGTGGACGCGTCCGGAGGCTTGTTCAAACCTCCTTCCCCGCCAGGTTTGCCATGAGATAGTCTTGGAGAGGATATTTCTCGGCTGCGTCGAGCTACAAGTTCCTTGTCACGTCGATTTCAACATGGAGACTGGACCTACCTCCATGAGCATGTCGTAGTCAGCATTCGACAGCTCCCGGCCTTCCAGGTCGTTGATGGCTTCGGGGCTCAGTAGTGACGACCGAATAGTTCGGAGGGCGGGGAACCACGTTCCCTTGTGCGCCTTCCGCACGACGAACGAGTGCTTGGCATGGGCATTTGACTCTACGCCAACGATCGTCGTGACAAGGTCAGCGATTCATGTCGGTCGTACTGAAGCACTTCTCGCACAGGTCGACGTGTTTGCACTGGAGACATCGGTACCGCTGGCAACGAATTGGTTTTGTCAGGCATTGCTTGCAGCTCGCGCCAATGTGGACGAGGGGATTGCGATTCGACACGTCGGCTTCCTTTTTCAGGTTTGTTAGCGCCGAGTCGCCCCAGTCTTGGCGGCACAACGGACAAATGATGTTCTCCTTGGCCTGCTTGCGGCTCTCGCCCAGGATCTTCACTGCGGGATTCATGAGCCACGACCTCTAAACTTGCATGAGGAACGACAAACACGTACTGCAGTCGATGTGGAAGTTGTTGCCGCACCCGCGCTTGCAATAGGTCAAGTTCTGCTGCGCTTCCACCATGTCCTCGCGACAAATGGCGCACACTTCGCCCTCGACAACCGTGTGCCTCGCGCACTCCTTCCCAAGTCCGTCAGAACCCGTTTCTGGCGACGCTTCGTCGACTTTTCGCCGCAGAAATGGCTTGCGCACCCCGCCTCCGTCCGCTTGACTGTATCCTCCGGTGAGTACCATGTTGGTCTATCCGCAGCCGTCATTGCATCATGCACAACCATGGAGCCACACATCACGGTACGTCCACGAGTTACCTCCGAGTCGATGAGCGATCGCTGCCAAATGACAGGGTTCGACGCTGGCACGCGCAGTATCTACGAAGGACTTGAGTGGATCGTACGAGGGTGAACGACCTTGAGCATGACAAAGAGCAAGTGGCAGCAGATCTCTTTGTCTCCGCATGAGCACGACTGGACGGATCCGATGAGCACCCGATGCTTCCTGTCCGAGTTCTGCTCTTGGATCTACGGTTGTGGATCCACAATCGATTGAAGGAATGGAACACGTCACGGCCGAGCGCACCACGTAGTTCGTCGGTCCGGTCGTTTGGACCAAGTACATCGTCATGGCAAGCGTCTGCGCCACGCGCTCTTTGACCAGGTCCGGGATCTTCATGCGATATGGCGCCATTCGTGCCATCGTGTCGGGAATGCCCGTCGGTGACAGTTACAAGTGAAACGCCGCGAGAACATGCGATAGATAGGATGGATGAGGTAACGAGTTCGATCAAGTTGTGCTATCTGCGCCAGAACGAACGAGAGCAGTGGACTCTGGCGATTGCGTAGCTGGCGAAGCATGTAGAAGCTTCTTCTGCGCTGCCAACGGACGCCGCTTGCGCTTGGTCTTCTTGGTGGATTTGTCCGAGTAGTCGGAGGGCAGATCGACTTTGACTTGGTACACAACGTCGTCGGCCGGCGACGTATCCACGGTACCTAACGGCTTGAAGATGATCTTATTCCCGCTCGAGTCCTCGTCGAAAGCTCGAGGCTTTGGCTGCTCGACAACTGGTTCGACCTCTTCCTCGATCACTGCCGCAGGCGCATCCGCTGGCTTGGCCTGTTGAAGCGCCAGGCGAAGCATGTACAGTCGCACGTCTTCCTCCGCGATCCACGCAACCAATTCATCGTACCCGTCAAGCGGGACATGATGGATGAAATCCCACGGTCTCTTTCGGTCCTGGTCGATTTCGCTGGGCCACACGGAGGGAAATTCCCCGTCGCCATATTCGATACGCTTGTGGTAGTAGTTGTACAATTGGCGACGAACGTGGTGCTGCCGCTTTCCGTGGTCGTGAACTCGAGCAAAGCACTGGCACCGTATATTCGACCGATGAATCAACAAGTAGCGGCAGAGATGGATTGGTTGTACCTCAGGGCAAAAGTATTCGCTGCACGTACTGCACTCGACCGTCGCGGACGCGTCGACCTCTAGGCATCCAATGGTACGTCGGCCCGACGCGATTGGAGACGTACCGCATTGAGCGCACGGCGGTTGAGGCTGCAGCGACAGCACTTCGCTCGGCATTCGCCACCGCACGTCCCCATTGATTTGATTCTACAGCATTCACGCGTGAGGAAATGTGCAGGATGGGAGTCGAGGCTCGTACGTAGTAGAACGGGGCGCCCCAGCCCATCCCATGTGCGTTGTCCGTGTCGATGACTTGTTTCCATCGGCACTCATGTGCCAGCTGAAGCTGGGCGTAGACATGTCGTGCACGATGGCGGCGGAATTGATTCTGCACCAGCCCCGCGGCCCAAAACAACATGGCATCGTCTTGTTTCTTTCTCTCCAGTAGCATGGCCATCTGAGCCTACAACGTCTTTCAGTTTGAGCTCATCAAAGCAAGCCACCGCACCCTCGCTCTCTGAATTGCCAATGCGTTACGCCACCATCGCTGGAGCCGCCGGGCTCCAGCCAACCGCGCCACGTTGCCACTTCGGCGGACTTCCGCTTCCCAAACGCGGTTCCTGTACGCCAGTCGTTTTCGCCAACGTTGTTGGACCAGCGCTGCGGCTTCTTCCTGCTCCTGCCGCTCCCGCGCCTGTTCCAAAGCCCCGTTAGTCGAGATTTCATTTTCTGGGAACCTGGGAGAGCTAGCGTTGAGTTGCCCGAGGGTGGGGGATGGACGTACCATTCGAAGGGCGCCCATGATGCTCCGGCCTTGACGTGCGCGCCACGCGCACTGCATTTTGGTCGCAGCGCGATGCAATTCAGCAAGGTGGTTCAGCCGCTGACGGAACTTTCGTCGAGCGATGCGCTGGCGGTACATGCACTGCAACCGAATGGCAGCATGCTGCCGTTGGGCCTGTTCTTCGAGCTCGGCCTGCCGCCTTGCTGCGGCGACCTTCCTTGCCTGGCGGCCTCGCATCAATGCCTACAACGTCATGAATGTAGACAGAACCTTTCCAGGGAGCGAACCTGCAGCTGCGTGGCAGACGCAGCTTCTTCAACACGGTTGGCGTCGCGCATGGCTTTGGCGAGTTTGAACTTGCGACGGCCGTCAATTCCCCGCCACCGACGCTGCATTTTCGTCGCCGCTTCATGGCGCTTCTTCGTCCATCGTTGCTGGGCTTTCCTTGCGACTTGCGCGATGCGGGCGCCGCGCACGGCCCGATACCTTGGGAGGGTTGGGTTTCGTTGGATGGTAGTGTTTGTTTCGACGTATCAGGACGCACCGGCGCTGGATGACCACCGCAAGCTCTTTCGTTCGCTTTAGCACGAGATCTTCATATTCGTGCAGTGCAATTTGCTTGGACCGGTATCGTCGAAAGCTCCGCTGCGCCGAATCGAGTCGTCAAGTCCCCAGCATTGTGTCGGTGGCTGTGACGTAGTCCTGTCTGTCCAGGCCCTACCTGAATTACCATGGCAGCTCGATGCCGTTTGTGCAAGCCGAGCCGTTTGACGGCAGCTCGCTTGCGCGCACGGCGGCCGCGCCACTGGCTTTGCAGCCGACAGACGACGTGGTGCCGCAGGGCTTCTGCTTGTTGTCGTCCGAACTCGCGTCGTGCTTGACGAAGGCGATACACGTTCTGAAGCGTACGTCGCTCGTGAGTCAGGTGTATAGTGACGAAAGACGATGGCATGGTCAAGCACCCAACAGATCGGCACACCTGGATCTTGATGGCGGCAAGACATAGCTGCCCAGACTCGTCCATAAACCGTCGTTCTTTCGCTCGATGGACTGGAAAATATCCCATTTCGTAGGGCGTCGCTCGGCACACGGTATACTTCCACGACGTTTTCAGCGACGACAGAACCCTCGTCGAAATCCCACAGCCCTATGACAAGAGGTGTGCGATCCAGTGTGGCTTCAAGACGGAGGAACGAGGCGTGAAGGGCGAGCAAGTGGCGTACCAAAACGCTCAAACGAAGCAAGAGGGGGCACGAGAGCGCCGCCCGATTCAAAAAGTCCTCGGTCACCAAGGGACACCCGTTCAAGATGAGTTGCTGCAACACCGACGACGTCGATCGAAACGACGACACGAATGCTGACAGTCCTGCGTCGGTGATGTGGGTGCAACCTACGCGACGTCCGCCACGTGACTTGGGCGGTCGACCCCCCCCAACGATCACGCACCGGAGAGATTGAGGACGACCAACTGGTCGGCAATTTTGTGCAAGTAGCGCAGACCGTTGTCCGTGATGCGGTCGCACTGGGCAAGAATAAGTTCGTTAACGAACGACGACCAGCGACCAATGTCCTGCACAACGGCGTTGGTGCACTGCTCGATCGCTGTAAAGTTGATATGTTGTAGCGCACGACACCCTTGTAGAATGGAGGAGAGCCCCGTGGGGGTGGCTTTCACGCATCCCCGCAAATTGATGCGCTTCAGGGCCTTGCAGTGTGCTCCAATGGTTTGAAGGGATCGCTAGGGCCGGATGCCAGCCTCCTCCATGCATGATGATGGGCAGTACCTCCACAATCTGGAAACACCCCGACACGTCCAAGTCCGTCAAAGCTACCGTCACGGCGAAGACAGACGAGGATATAGAGTCGAACACTTGATGCACACCTGGGCACGACAGAGCGACCGCCTGGAGACCCTCAAGGCCAAATTCCCTCTTGACTCCGTCCGAGACCAGATAGAGCTGCTTGAGATGTAGCAAAGACAACTTGGGGCATCCATCGGAGAGAAACCGAAGCCCGACGTCCGAAATGTTCTTGACATGGTTGACGTGTAGGCATTGCAAATGCGGCGTGTGCGTGCCCAGCGCCCGCATGGCCACGTCAGTGAGCTTGAATACGTGATTCAGGTTGAGGCTGGTCAGGGAATGACATCCTTCTGCCAGCCAACGGACCCCGACGTCCGAGATGAATGTGCATCCAGACACATTCAACGTCTAGCAAGAGATGTTGTGAAAGCCGACATATCGTTGCCGCCCCTCGCCCCAAGTGGTGCGACTGCTTGCCCCACCTCCAACCGCGGACAATGTTGGCCGAAGCTCAGCAGCGCCAGGTCGGTGATTCGCTCGTTGAGGTGCCCCTTCTTGGACGATACGTTGAGCCGTTCGAGACGTACACAATGCTCGGCCAGGTAAACCATGCCCGAGTCCGTCAACTAGACGTATCTCGGTTCATGCAGACCACGCGAGAGTCGTGAAGTCACCTGGGGGCACGTCGACAGATCTAGCTCCACCAAGCGCCGGCACCGTAGCGCCATGGATTTGATCGTGTCGTCCGTAATCTGTTGGATCCACTTGTTTCGTTCGAGCATCGAAAGATAACTCGAGCCTACCTGAACGCATGCCGACAGATCGACGTGGGTGAGGTGCTCAAAATTGTAAAATGCCCGGACGAGGACCCAGTCCTCCAAGTGGGGGCAATCGGCCAGCACAAGTCCTACACGTGCCGAAGATCACGAAGCTCCACATCGAGCCGAGAGGATCATTACGTTGCATGCCATGACAGTGATCGCTCACAGCCCCGAGCCCCGCGCCCACGATGCCGGCACACCCCGAGATGTTGAGACTCGTGAGCTTGGAGCAATTCAGCGCCAGCGTCCGCATGCCGGCGTCCGTCACCTACGCAAATGGCGATTCCTTCATCCCCGAGAAGACGTCCATCATGGTCTCGAACACGAAACCTTGCACGCGTAAGCAATCTCCAAACTCTCGAGGGCAACGACTGTTTTGGCGACAGCAATGAGGCCGACATCTGTCAAAGCTTCGATGCCATTTGCGATGATGCTTTTTGTGCACCCCTGCAACGCGATGGGCGGGCTCTTTGACTGTCGACCACCAAACACATCTGCGGCCCACGTGCATCAAGCAACGAACCGTGTCAACAGACCGAGTCGTACTGCTATGAACGTTCCGAAGTCGGTGGTTGTGGGCTGCGATCTTTTGAAAAGTGTCGTCCGTCGCAGCGAGTGTCCACGCAGATATGTGAATGTGCACTTGTTGAAGCAACTGGACGGGAAAGAACGGGATCGAGGCGTCCATGGAGGGGAAGGCTGCCGCCACGCCGCCATTTGCCAACGCGTTGTGGGTGATCTCTTTGATGGGCTGGGACTCTGCCGCTGTGCGACACCTATACAAGCTTCCCTTGAACGCACCATTGCAATTGCCCTTGACGGCACCAGTTCGTACCTCCAAGCGAATTTGACTGGCACGGGGTGGTCGCGTTGGTCGTCTGGAGCGTCGAGTGGAGTGGGTTCTTGGTTCGTGGCTCTCGACCGCGAGACTGCCGTGCTGAGTCCTCTGCGCTTCCATTCTTTCAGTTTTGCGACAGGATGACGCGTGATGGCTTGCGTTTTTGGACGGCGAACGGGATCATCGAGCTTCTCGAGAAGCGGAAGTGGTCGTCGCTTCTTGAGCTGCCGCCGTCCTTGCCTACAACGTGCTCTGTCATCCATCATGACAAGGACAACGTACGGTCGACGGTGATCGAGCGCCGTGACCTCCCGGTAGTAGTCGTCGAGGAGCCCCATGACAACGCCACGACATGAAATGCCCGTTGCAGTTACACTTGGTGCCGTGTAACTGAAGAGTCGCCATGACCACTCGATCTACTTGGGGTGCACAGCTTACAATGCCGTCGGGCCTAGCGTACTTTTTGCGCTGGTGTGCTTGCTGCTCAACGTCCATGCAACGGAACTCGGGAGTATTTCGCGCGACTCAAGGACGTATTGCCTCCCATCCGAAGTTCGTCCCAAAAATAGCGTTCGAGGCACCCTGGCCTTTGCCCTGCCACGATAAACACAACCAAATCTCTACAGCATGCGCCCACTGCGGGTTCTCTTCATTATACAGCTCGTAGCGACCGCCCAAACGAATGGCCAGAACGAGGGGTCCATGACGGAAGCTGGATGTTTCGTCTGCGCTCTCCACGGCAAGTGCGACTTGGCCATCGACAGCCAACGTCCAGGTGCATTCTGTGGTTTCTTTACTCGCCCCCATCTCGCTCTACCGCAGCCGCAAAATCAATCGGCATGCTGCTGTCCGGTCGATTTGACTTGCCACGTCGGGGTGTTTACGTGCACGTGCCTGTCCCCGTCCACAAAGCCATGGAATCCGTTCACGGTGACGGCCGACGCGCTGTTGGCCATTACGTTTGCCGCCATCGTTCTTGCCGTGCTCTGCATCTTCTCCACAACACTGTGTTGTGTGTACAGCGCCTATCGGTGTTGTTGCCACCCCACCGACAGCGTCGCCATCTCGATCGGCGACGACACACTGGTCCAAGTGGACACGCTTCCACCAGCGGACGTAGCAGACGGGCCAAGCAATCAAAGCACGAGCTGACCGCGAAGGTGAGGCGGCCGGCGGCCCCCGATCACGAAAAAGTCATCTTGACGCCATGCACAATCGACGTCGACAAATCCTACGTCCTCCATCCATTTCAAGTGGGAGAACAAACTAGCTTGCCCGACGTGGTCGCCCAAAAGGACGTGACCATTGGGGCTGAGCGAGTTGAACATCAGCTGGAATACACGTTTGTGCTCGGCTTCTTTGTCATTCCGGCGCGGCGGCGTCGAGGACGACGGGTGGCAGTCGTGGGCCGGGCGTTCCACGAGAACGTGGACGGCCAGGGACGCGACGATCACGTCAAAGGGGGCTTTCCGCAAGATGGAGATCTTGTTGAGGTCTGCGACGTGGAAGCTGATGGCACGGGAGGAAGACGAACTCACGGTCGCGCGCAAGCGCTGGACGGCGAGGTCCAGGCGATCCTTCGCCCCATCGAACAGCACAATCTCTATGTCTGGGTACGCAGCCAACACTTTCTCCGAGCACGCCCCACTTCCCGCGCACAAATCGGCCACGCGATGGGAGGGTCCAATGGGCGGCATTGCCCACACAATCTCGTCCAACATGCGCGGGACCAAAGGCAGGCGGCGCGTAATTTGGAGATCATACCACCGTGAATCTCCCCAGAATCCACTTGCTGCGTCTCGATGGCGCAAAAGGTTGCGTGTCCAAGACGTCCCGCTGCCGTCAGCTTCACCCGAGAGGCCAGTATCGTGAGGGCGTTTGTCCCCCCGTCGGCAATCATCGAGAGTCGCTCCATGTGATGTCTCCAAGTCCTAGCCAACAGGCATGAAGCGATGGTACGTGCATGAGGGAAGTCCACCTGGACGGCTTGTGCTTCGATCGACGATATGTCGACACTCTCGACGTCGTCGTCCGTCTGCAATGCGTGGTTGTGATTCAAGTTCATGCTCGTGATGTAGACGCCGCCCGCCTTGCGCACGTTGGCGTTCACTGAAAAGATACACGTCGTATCTGCTCGTTCATCTTCTTGCTGCGCTGATTTGAGCTTTGGTCGACACGCCCACTTCGCGTTCGACGTCGTGCGGTACATTTGCTTCACGACGAAGCCGTGTTTGAGCGCGAATGCGTCCAGCGTCTTCTTCAAGCTGCTGAGATTCGAATGGTCCACTTGCAGGGGCTTCTCCATGTGCTCCGCATGCACATCTTCCATGTCCACGGGAAGCGGAATGAGCCTGTGGACGACCGCGTCGCGGATGTACGCCTCGTTCATGGTTGTCTAGTTATCCGGATAGCGTCCCGGGGTTTCAACGACATCGTGGAGAAACAACCGCCGCCAGGGTCCCCGATGAGCGCGCCATCTTTGCCGCTCCTTGAGCGGGCAGGTTGCCTGTGGGCCTCAAAGAACACTTCATCTACTCGAATGATTGCCCTCCCCTCCTTTAATGCTGGAAGAATATTCATTTCCTCTGAAACCGTGGGAATAACGTCGGAGCACACCGCTTCAAATTGCAGGCATCATGAGCACCTTCCGACACCGCCGTCGCAAATCCGTGCTTGTTCCAGTCAACCCCAATGTGTATTCCAACCAACGACGAGGATCAGAAGTGTCCTACATGCCCAAGTCGAGCTTGGCGAAGGTTAAACCGACGGTCATGGCGCGATACTCGTCCGACTTGCTTAAAGTCGTCGAAGGGGGGTCGTCCGCGTTCTACTCGGTGCACTTCGAATTCGCGACGTCTCCCACACATCCCATCATTGTCTCGCCCATGACGTCCGCACACACGCTGCGTATCTATCCCTCTGTGATCAAGTTCAACCCGGACAACGCGCACATCCCGCAGTTCTTTCGCGTGAGCGTTCTCCATGAGACCGACGACGTACGTCATGTTGTTCTGGCCTTGCGCTTACGCTCCTCCGACAGGACACGATGGCGCCCATGACGCTCGAGCACTCGGTCCAGAGCATCGACGCATCGTTCTGCGGCCAAGCAGTCCAACACATGCCGAAAACCTTGACGGTCAAGATCTTCCACGGTGGCGGCAAGTACCTCATGTCGACGGGCGACGGTAAGCGCTGCAGTTCCCGTTGCTCTGCAACTACCTCCAGTCAACATAAAATTCCTTAGCAACGTACGGCAATCTCGGGCAAAACACATTCGATCCGAAGTACGAGTTTGGCGACGTGAGCTTCCGCCACCTGTACGTGAGCGGGCGCAAGTCGTCGGTGTCTGGGTTCGGGAAAACCGGATCGGCGCGGTCCACGTCTCTGTGCGAGAGCGTCCACGTGACCATGCTCAGTGATATCGCATGCGGCAGCCATCACGCGATGGTGGTCGACGCGAACGGCCGGCTCTTTGCCTTCGGGTGCGTCCATCCCGATCATAAAAGCGTGCTAATGTGCGACGGCTAGGGATTCGAGTCGGGGCCAGTTGGGTACGATGCAATCGTTGGTATCGTTGGCAGACAGTTGGCAGACAGTTGGCTGGCTTCACGATGGCTGGTGAAGTGCCACACTTGACGGAGTTTGCAGGACTCGGCACGCTGCGGCCAGTGGCGAAACCAGAAGTTTGGAACGGCATCGACATTGACGGTCGATTGCACTCGAAGCTCATGGACGTTGCGTGCGGCGCGGCGCATACTGTTGTCATCACGGACGACGGCGAATTGCTGACGTGGGGTGACAACGACAGCGGGCAACTCGGTGCGGCGTCTATCGAGTGCCAAACGGGTCGCCCATCACAGCGCATTGTGTAGGGGTGCCACCAAAGCAAGTCCAGTCCCTGGTGCTGCCCAAATTAGTAGGATGGCCGGAACACTGTTTCGAAAGCTTGACAAGTGCTCATGTAGTTGCCATGGCCGCTGGGCCATAAAGTCATCCACGTACAAATGCCAAGAGTTGTTTGTTGGGAAGGTTTTGTTTCAAATGGACACGACTGTAGATGGCGTGTGGGCTCAAGCACACTCTGGCGTTGTTGGACACGGGAGCGGTGGTGTCTTGGGGTTATGGCAAGTCGGGTGCTCTTGGCCATGGGAACCGAGAAAACGTGGACAGCCCAAGGGAAGTCTTGTCGTTGCGTGGAATGTCTGTATTTCAGGTACGATAGCACATTCGATCGATCAGACCTGCACCTGGTGTGGCCAGGTGGCTTGTGGCGACATGCACTCGGCAGTGGTGCTCAATTCTGGCGAGCTGATCACGGCAGGGTGGAGCGAAAACGGCCGCCTCGGTCGCGTCAAGTCACTGGACGTGTGCGGGTGCACATTTGAACGGGTACGGAGTCTCACGCGTTGTCGCCGTGTCATCTCTGAACGTGGCAGGTGGTAGGTCGACCTAAAGGGCAAGCTGTGCAGTTGGGTGGCGTGCGGCGGGGCCCATACGATGTGCCTGACTGACCAGTACGAAGTGTTTGCATTTGGAGCCAACACGTTTGGGCAACTCGGAGTGGGCGACTGCCGCGATCGCGCGTACCCTGTCGAGGTTGTCTTCTTTCGCAATGTTCGTGTTCACCACGTCGTCCTGGGCAAGTTTCACTCGGTGCGACATGAACAGTCCCCCGCTGCCACGTGCGTGATGAGTGAAATGTAGATGGCCATCTCGGACGACCGGCTGCTGTATGCGTGGGGGAACGGGGAGCAGGGGCAGTGCGGCCTTGGTGCATTTCCCCACATTTACATGTTGCCGCATTTGGTGACATCGATTCTGGGATGTCCTGTCTTTCAGGTGGGTTTAGTGGACTGGCTGACTCCATGACGAGCACCTTAGGTCGCCGCGGGAGACGCATTCACACTGATTTTGACGAGCAATACGCCGGCATCGGTGAAGGAGCTGGCTGGACGGTGCGTCGAGTCGTCATCTGCATTAAGAGAGGACCCATCACTGATGTTGTAGAGATGAGCATTGGCGACTGCGACAGCAGCACCTCATCACGACCGACAAAGCCCACCGTGAAGCCGTCCAAAAGAACTTGGAGAATAAGTCGCAGGAAAAATTCCACGCTACCTTGCACGCGAACAATTCGTTCCTGGCAGTGCTCCAGAAACTGCACCAGTCGTCCAACTTGGCGCTTGCGAACGGCGCTATCAAACTGACGGCACCACCATCCCCCGACACAATCGCGGCGGCTGTCATGCGGTCGGGGCTTTGCCGCCAGCGGAGTCTAGAAAAACTGCAATTTGTCGTGGACGCATCGACGCTGGCACAAGTCCACGATAGGATTCACTCGCCTTGTCCAAGCTTCGCGACTTCCGTTGGCAACCATCATGTCCACAAGACCTCAACCCATGATCACGTTCGCACCACCAAGAGCATCTTAGCTCAATCGCCTAGCCTTCAACGGGCCCTCAAGTCGGCCGCCTCACTCCAGGTGAATGTGCATGAGTTGAACGTCCTCTCTGGAAATTGACAAGTTAACATCGTTTTTGTTATTTGTGGGCAGCGCCCACGCAGTGGCCTTGCAGCCTGTGTCGGCTCGCCTCGCCGCCCCCAGCAAACGATCCAAGTCATTGCAACCGCCACGCCATCCACGCCGGCCGCGACGTCTCCAACTGTTAAACCGCAATGGCTTCTCCAGCAAAGGCAGGTAACGAGGCTGCGGCTCGCGTCCCAGCGTCCTCGTACGCCTCCACCCACCTACACCACCGTCGACGAGCCCGAGTCCAACAATGTCTCCGAGGTTCTTGAGCAGCGTATCCGCCCGCCATCGCCTCCTCCAGACTACAACGCGAGTGTCGTGGCGCTGCTCGGGCTGCAATGCATCCAGCCCGCGTTATGAGGGATGGAGGCGCATCCCACGAAGTAAAATGAGAGAAACTTTGGCATTATTGTATATGTTGATTCCACTCCGGCCATGGGGGGCTCGAGTCGTCCTAACGCCCTGTCGGAGAGTCTATGAAAAGCCCAGCAACGATTGCAGGTCGGCTTGCTCCCGTGCAAATGCTTCGAAGTACTGGTAGATGATCGTGACGGCCAAGAGGACGCCCGTGCCGGACCCGATCGCGCCCAAAAAGTCCGACACAATCACCAACGCGCCGACCGCGACACCGCCAAAGGTCGCCGCCACGGGGATGTATCGATTCAAGACATGGACGAGGGATGTGTCGCGGTGGCCCTTCATGACCATCTGCTGGTCGCGGAGTTGCTTGGCCACGTCGCGCGACGACGAGCCGGAGATTTCAATCCACACGCTCGCAAAATAGGCCGACGACCCAAGGACAAACGCCACGTACACCAACGCACGGATCGGATCGTACAAGATGGCCGCGGCGCTGCCGGGCGCAGAAATGTAGTAGGCGAGGCCGCTGATGGGGATCGCTCCAGTCGTGCCATCGACGTCGGCCCACACACCGATCAAGCGGATGAAAATGTTATCGCCAAACTTCTTGAAGAGCAATTGCGACGCAAAGTAAAAGTTGGACACGAGCGCCGTTTGCAAGATGATGGGCATGTTGGACGTATAGAACAACTTGACGGGGAACATGCCTTGTTGCGCACGGAATTTCGCGTACTTGATGGGGAGATCGATGCGGAAACCATGAACGTACGTGATGAGCACGAACATGAGGATGGTCGACAGCACATTGGTCACGTTGGGCAAGTTTTGGCGGTAGAGGGCTTCCTTGATGGCGTTCAACTTGTTTTCGCGGGTGAACAGCACGTGGAAGAACGCAATTACGGCGCCGTGGAATTCAGTGCCACGGCCAGTCACGATCGAGACGGGGGCAAACGTGTCCCACACAATGTTCTGGCACACGTTGGTCGCGATGAAGAGTGACACACCCGAGCCAAACCCGTAGCCCTTTTGCAGCACTTCGTCCAACGCAATCACGACCAACCCGGCGACGAAAAGTTGGAGGATGATCAAGATCGCGCAGGCCGCACCAATTTCGCCAATGCTGCCGTACATACCGGCAAACACGTACGCAGTCGCTTGCGCCAACGTGATGAAAACGGCGACGAGCTTTTGTGCACCGCTGAACAACGCACGGTCTTCTTTGTTGCTTTGGTCGACTTCGAGAATACCAGAGCCGGCCAAAAGTTGCAAGATGAGACCCGACGACACAATCGGTCCTACACCGAGTTCCATCAACGTTCCGCGATTCGATGCCAAGATCGCGCGCATCCAGTACAGCGAGTCGCTGGCCGAGTTATTCTTGATGCCGTAAAGTGGCAATTGGGAGCACACAAGGAAGATGAGCAGCACAACGACAGTCCACACGATCTTCTCGCGGAACGGAATGCGTCGGTCGGGTGTGATGACGTCAGGGAGGACGCTCATGAGCGGACGCAGGACTTGCAGGAGGCGCACCATCGTTGTTGACTGGTGACGAAAAATCCAAGGTGGCGCTCAACACGAGGGGTCGGCAATCAAGGACGTGGACGTAGGGGTGGCTTTTGATTGGACAAAAAGATGCATTTCAGCCAATCGACGGCCCTCCTAGGCATTTCCTGTAAAGACGCTGAAGGGCGGCGGGCGTGGGGCTAAAAATTCAGCCAATCAAAGCGTTGAAACCGCAGTCGCGCGGCATTTTTGTGATCATTCCAGCCAATCAGAGCGAATCTCTTCAACCGAGGCACTTTCCCTTGTATTAGTGACCTCGCCCCCTCGTGCTTCAGTTTCACAAGCCAATTCAGTTACGAACAGTTTGCCAGTGGCGGGGGCACATGCCGATGACGTTGCCAGGACTGAACGACGAGACTCGACGAACATGCTTGAATGCCAAGTGGGTCGCCGACACTGTCGCGTCGACGGGACTGAACCCTGCGGAGCGAGACGAGCAGGGGCGCCGAGTAAATTGGTTCTTGCAGCCGGCGTTGAAGCATCGCCGGTTCACGGTACGCGCGGAAGCGAGGAAGCTCAGGTTCATGGAGAGCGAGTAGATTGCCGACCCGAGGCAGATTGGTGCGTTCAATCCCAGTTGTATTCCAGCGGGCCACGTCTTCCACGGCGTTGGCGAGAAAACATTTCCGAATGGGTCGATTGCAGACCCGGGGACGGTTGAAGGAACGTTCACGATGGAGCTGTCGAGCTGGCCATCGCAAGCCCTCTCAACGACCGTATTGGCGATTCTCATTCAGGAAGTGGTGAAGTCGGCAGGCTAGTGGAATTTGTAGCGGATTCACTCGCGTGTTCTAGGTCGGGTTTGACGTATCTATCTTTGAGGCCGACGACAGCATGTACGCGGCGGAACGGATGTCGTCCAAAGGCAGGGGCATATGCACCCCGACGCACATGAATGTCGAGGTGGACACCGTCATTGCGATCAGCCCATATGCCAACCAAACAACATCTTCCAGCATCGGATACACTTCCCAGTACGATCACCACGTCGACCCTCCAATCACACTGTGTACAGAATCGGCATCTACACATTGCGCAGTAACGTCATGACGGCGTTAAAGGGCGATGCCGCGGACGGTACGTGGCGAGCAACCTTACATCCTGTGCACCAGACATGAAGCGTGATCCGAACTGGTGTTTGGGTAGGGTTCTCGCGATCGTACTCGGCAGAATTCTGGCGGGAGTACGTCCAAAGCACGGAACTTGTGGAGTTTTACTCGATCCAGCAAACGCTGAACCTCACACGGATCGCTCGACCCGAGGTATGCCCTGACGGGATGATGGGGTGCCGAAATGGCTGTGAAAAGAACTCGGCATGCACCGCCGCGGAGGCCAAAGGTGCGCTGCACATCGTCGGTCGATATCGATGAACAATATTGCTGGCTGTAGGCGAGCATTGCGTAGTTATCGCCATGATGACGCCCGACGTGTACCCGGGGTACGCGCAGGCCATGGTGGCGAATTGCCTCATCCCGGCGTACTATTGCTTTGCGGGGTACGATGGCTTGAACGAATACGTGATGGACACGATGGCCGCGAACGGCACGATCTTGTTTTTCCATTTTGAGCCGGACATTTTCCACTTTGACAACGTCGGCAAGTTTGCGCGGGTGGCGTTCCCACCGACGGACCCGGAGCGAGTTGCCCTCTCGCGGGGGGTATTTGGAGTGTTGGGGTATCGATCGATCGACCTCCAGGCCCCCCTTCGACTCGTGACCCATTCGACTTAGGTATGGCATGCCGACACAGAATCCCGTCGACGTCGACTTCCCGGATGCGACGCTCATGAAGACCTTCCCTGCATTTCTCGACGACGACGAGCACCTCCACCAGTTGCTCACACGGTTCCAAATCACGGCACGGCGAATGACCACGTTGCTGGGAAACTATTCCGTCCACCGGCGAAACAAAGCCGTGACGAACCCGGTCTTCACGACCGCGTGCCAGTGGGTTCAAACAAACTTCCGCACGTGGAGCGCTTGGATAGACACGTTGCCGCTGTGTACGATTCACCTCCACATGAACTACACGATTGCCGAAGTCAACAACGGGACAGCGAGGCGCGTCACGTTTCAGTGGATTCGACCAGACCCGGACAACGCGTCGCTGCCTTACGTGTGCGAGGGCGGGATGCTGGAGCTTCCCCGGCCACTCTTTTCGAGCAAGTCGGCCAAGTGGCTCAAAAATAACTTTGCCAAATGGAACGATTGGCTCGCCACGCCACCCCCGTGCGACCGCTCCCACTACAGCTACTCCATCGATGCCTGCAACCAAGAGTCACGACGCCAAGTGTCGTTCTTTTGGGTCGTGCCCGGGGATGGTGGAAGTCTCGAGTGCGTTGACGGCATTTCGCTCCCACCGACGACCTCTGTCTCGTGCGACTACGTCCCCACGTCCTCCTCGGTAGATAGTGTTCCGTGTAGCGACACACCTCGTACATTTCCCTGACGGGTCCGTCTGGTCCTTCCGTAGGCATTCCAAGGCATCACGATGCTGAGCTGCATTATCTTTTCGCTACTGCTGATCTGTGGGATTGTCATCGTCGTGTTTCGCGAAAAAGCCGTCGTGAAGCGGTCTCAGTGGCCGTTGCTCGTGCTCATCGTGATCGGCGGTATGATCCTGTGCGTCGACATCATCCTGGGGGCGTATCAGTCCACGGACATGATCTGCGGCAGCCTGTTAATTTTGGATTCGCTGTCGTTCTCGATGATCTTTGTCGCGATTTTGGTCAAGTGCTTGCGTGTTTACTTGGTCTTCAACAACAAAGCCATGAAGAAAATCACCGTGTCGCTGTGGAAGATGCTCAAGTTGTACTCTCTCATCGTTACCATCGACATTGGTAGGCAACTCTGCCCCATCCACCCTCATGACGTTTCCTTCGGTAGGCATCGTCGTGGTGGGGCTTTTGGTCGACTATCCCAATGCCACGATATTCACGACCCCCGCGACCGAATTTGACGGGGACGTCGATCATGTCACGTGTAAGTCGACGGGGTTGGTGTTTTCCGCGCTCTCTTTGTTTTGGAAGATTCTCATCGTGGGGACCGGGCTGTATTTTGCCTTTTTGATCCGCCACGCCGACAGTGACTTTCAAGAAACCAAGTGGATCGTCGCGTCGGCGGTGGTGATGGTCGTCGGCGGGATTGTCATGATTCCGCTCATGTACATGACCATGTCGACCGCGTTGAGCTTCACGTTGCGATCGCTCGTGCTCTTGTTCGGGATGGTACGTGTGGCTTGCACACACAATAGTGTGCTTGGGCGTGTGGGCTCGGTAGGCTGATGGATGTGTACAGGTGCTCGTGATTGCGTTCATGGTGATGCCCAAGCTCTGGCGGCTCGGCAAGATCAAGTCGACGTCCGCCAAGACCCCCGCCGTCAAGAATTCCGAGCAACTTTCGTCCGATGCCATCCATGTCGAAGACAAGACGACGGGAAAAGTAGGAGCGAAACGGTGAACAATAATGTCGTCCTTTTTTGTTGTGTAACCGCCACGCGTTACGCACGTGACCCTTGAACACACAGTCGAATACTCGTGAAACCGATCGGACATGGAGGCGACGCAACCAGGTCGCTACGAACGCACGCGTAGGACGTGCCTCACCGACGCGTGGGTTGCCGCCACGGCCGCAAGAGCCAAACTCAACCCTTACGCCAGAGACGATCAGCTTCGTCTGGTGTACAAAACGCTCCAACCAGCATTAAAATATCCGCGCTACCAGGTACGGACGAATACACATGTCGAAACTGGTGCGATGGCAGCACTGTCGCCGTAGGTCGTCGACCCACGGCAACGGAATGGGTACGATCCAAAGTGCGGCGCCCGAGGCATCCTACATGGCGTTGGCGAGCGAGTTTATGCAAACGGGACCGTGGCCTACCGCGGCGTCATCAATGGAACGTTTGTGGTTGAAGTCACGGCAAAACAGAGCCAAGCGATCGCGTCCACGATTATGTCGATCCTCGCGCAAGAATCGGTACGACCTCGATGTGATTCGACTCGCGTTGCTAAATGGGATGGCAGGTCGGGTACGATGTGACGCAATTTGAGACAAGCGACACGACGGGTGTGTTCGAGCGCATTTCGCCGACTGGACAGGGCAAGTGTACCCCCACCCACGCCAACGTCGAAGTGTACACGCCAGACAAAACGCAGATTTCCCGACTTTTTACCAACTCGAGCATCTCCTCCGCCGTTGGCTACAATGCCCAGTCTGGCTGCTCCGCACGAGCACTTGCATCTGACTGCTGTGGTTGTAGGAGTGGCCTCTACACACTCAAGGCCAACGTCAACACAGCTCTCCAGGGCCGCAACGCCTCTGGCGGTGGTACGTCGCCCCACTCGCGACCCCACAAGAACCTTAGAGTGTCTGCTTAGTGTTGTTCTCACGTCCGTATTCGGCGGACTATTGGCGCGAATACGTCCAAAGCAACGAGCTCATCAACTTTTATTCCGTCCAGCGAACCCTCAATCAAACGCAGATTGGCCGGTCGCAGATGTGCCCCGACACGACTCCAGGCATGACGTGCCGCAACGGATGCTCCAAGAACACACACTGCATCACTGCCGAAGGCCAGGGTACGTCGACAGAGTTATGACAACCTTTCCACTTGGCTTGATGCATGACACTGCCAGGCAAACCATGCCTCTTGGTGGGGATGATGACGCCGGCGCAAGACCCCGGGTATTTTGAGGCGCTCCTGACCAACTCCAAGATCCCAGCCATGTTTTGTTTTGCCGGGTACGCCGGACTCAATCAATACGTCGTCGACACGATGCGCCAAAACAAGTCGATTGTGTTTTACCACTTCGAGCCGGACGTGTTCCATACCGACAAGAAGGGCCTCTTTACGCGCATCACGTTCCCCCGCGCCAACTCCACTGCCACAACGTCGTGGACGACGTACGAAGGCTCGGTGCATGATTCGAGCGGGCACATGACTTACTTCTAGGAACGTGAACCTCGTATCGACCGACTTTCCCGCGTCGCCACTCATGAAATATTACTCGGACACAATGGTGCACAACCCGACGCTGTTGAACTTCCTCACGAATTTTGCACTAACACCCCTGGACATGACGAACCTCCTGGCGTCATATGACACGCTTCAAAATGACCCGACCGTCGCCGATCCGCTGTTTGCAACTGCGTGCCGGTGGGTGCAACAAAACTCGCGGACGTGGCGCGGATGGATTGAGCGGCTGCCCCTTTGCACGTTGGAAAATCATTTGAAAGTCACGATCACTGACTCGTTCGACAACATGACCACTCCCGTCAACACGTCCCAGATTGACTTCCGAACGATCTCGTTTGCGTGGTTCAACCCAAACCCCGACAACGCGACCGAGCCATACTTGTGCGACGGCGGAATCATCACGGTGCCGCCGCCGCTCAAGACGAGCAGGTCGGTTGAATGGCTCATGGAAAACGCCGACGAGTGGCCCCTGTGGATGCACACCAAGCCGCCGTGCGAAAGGCTTCACTACAATTACACCATTGGGCCGTGTACGCCTGACTCGACACGTCCCGTGACGTTCTTTTGGCGCCTCCCCGGACGTGTGAACGGCAGCACCGAGTGCACGGGCGGCATTGCGTTGCCCGGAAACCTCGTTGTCGAATGCGACTACATCCCAGTCGCAAGCCCCGTACGTCGATCCAGTCTTTGTTCGACGCGCTCATTGCAACACACGTGTAGGTGTACGAAAGCATCACGATGCTGACATGTATCGTCATCATGTTCCTTGTCGTGTGCGGGATCCTGGTCGTGGCATTCCGCAAACGGTCAGTTGTCAAGCGAGCTCAGTGGCCGCTGCTGTTGCTCATCGTTGTCGGCGGCATCTTAATGTGTGTGTATATTATCCTGACGGGGGGCGAGCCCACCGATGTGTTGTGTGCCGCCCGCCCGATCCTGGCGTCCTTGGCGTTCTCGGTCACATTCACGGCGATTTTCGTCAAGTCACTCCGGGTGTACTTGCTCTTTCTCGCTGGCGAGAACCGGAAGAAGATCAAAGTCACGCTGTGGAAAATGATAAAGCTGTACTTGGTCATTGTGGTCATCGATACTGGTACCGCCATCGTGTCGTAAAGACATCGACTTACTTCGGCGAGATCATATCGTAGGGGTCGTTGTCATCGGTCTGCTCGCAGACTTTCCACACCCAGCCATCTCGATCGCCGCTGCCAAGACTTTCGACGGCACCGTCGACCACTACATGTGCCATTCGTCCACGTTTATCTTCAAAGCCATGACCATCTTCTTCAAAACGCTGGTCCTGATCGCGGGTAGCTACGTGGCGTTCCTCATTCGCAATGCCGACGCAGACTTCCAAGAGTCGATGTGGATTTTGGCATCGTCGGTTGTGGTTGTGGTCGGCGCGATGATTCTCACCCCTGTGGCATACTTCATGGACTTGGACGCGTCCTCGATCTTTGCCATCGTGTCTGGGGTCGTCCTCTTTTGCACGGTACGCTGCTGCGTCATGACTGACATCGTCCACTGAGTTGACGTGGATGGAGCACAGGTGCTTGTTGTGGTGCTTATGCTGGGCCCCAAGTTTTGGCGCTTGCGCAACACCCGATACGCCATATCCACTGTCAAGGGCGCGTCCACAGATGCCGGTTCCACGGTCAAAGGTGAACGCGCATCGAGTCAGGTGTCGTCCGACGTGGCCCCTGATAGCGGGGCCATTTTAAAGTGATCAACGCTTCACTGTTTGGTGCTTGTTGGTGCCAAACACTGTTGTCGGCCCTCGCCTTTGAACTCTTTCTCCAGAGCCATGGACGGTCACGTTTTTCATGCAAGGATTTCGTCCCACGATGTAAATCGAGGCATTGATGGACTACGCGAATCATCACGCATGGACAGGGATGACTCGGACATGCATGGCGTAGGGCAAGTGTTTGCCATGGAAACAAAACAACCGTAGGGTTTTCGCTCGTCCTTGTTGGTGGATTCCCACGTGTGATATGTATTGGAGGATCCACACGTGTCGTTTCGGGGTAAGGAAACCAAGAGTGGCGGAACACAAGGGCTCTTATGTATGCCAGTGTGACCAAAATTGCAGTCGATGGATCCGTGATGTTGTCGGGACACTTTCATGAAATCCATGACAACAACGTTTAGCCCGAACGTTGGAGAGAACTGCATCTGAATTCATGTAGAGGGCTCTAGATCGCCCCTTCAAGCTGGGCTTGTTTCCTCACAATTGCATGGATGGAGCACGATTTAACGCCCGCTTAATGAGTGCTCGTCCCCCCAAAAAGATTCTATTTCAATAGATTTCGCGGAAAACCAGCCATCTCTGAGCCATGACACGAAAACAAGTACCATTTGCACGTTCGATTCCCTGGCATCTCACTCGCGTTCAACACGTCCCAGGGGACAATTGGCGGTCCCTGAAATGAAATTTAGGGGTGATCTAGCATATCATCACAAGGCTACTCGGGGATCAAACCCGGGACTTTGTGCCTGCAAAGTCTAAGCGCAACAAGTGCGCCAGCAAAGCACTTTTCTACTCAGGCCGCAGCCATCTAGAATTTGTACTTGCCGTACAGCTGTGTGAAAAATGGCATTTCATCTTGTTCTCAGCACGCACGGTTGAGCGTTGGAAGGGAGGATGGCGCGCTGTGCAAGCTCGACCGTGGAGCCATTCGTGGGCCATGGTCGTATGAGGTGCCAATTTGAGTGGGTCGCGCGATTCGTTGTTGTGCCAGCTAGACTCTTGGAGATACAGTATGCCGACGCCTGTTTCGTCCAACATGTCACTTCAACAGTTTATGCAGCAGTCACTGATTGGGTAGTTCGGTATGCATGTCTAAATCTGATTGGTGGAATGTAGGCCTTAAGTGTGATTCAGCCCGTCCGTCGTCTTTGGCTTGTACTTGGTCGACCCCATCCGTCCCGGGCCATACATAGGGAATGGCTGGCTAGGGACGCTATTGACGTATTCAGTTGTGATTTGACCTCCACTAGATGTTCCACTTGGTTCTAGGCGGGAGTGAAAACTCTCACGGTAAAGAGCTGGCGTCGGCATGGATCCAACTCAACATAGCACTTTCCAGTCCCCTAAGCTGCGTAATTCACAGTCAACATAAGCACTTGGAGAACCCCGAGCACGTGTGCTCCCCCCTTTTTGCACAAGTAAATCCCCCAAAATTTCAACACTTGGCAGCACTCCAACAAGCTCGAGTGTCGACGACACATGTCCAACACAATTGGAGGAGTTTCACAACCCCCGACTCCGACGATTGGTGGCGCACGATTTTTTCGTCACGACCGAGACGGTCCTCCAACACAGTTTCGAAAGAACTGGTTGCTTGCCTTGACTCTGAAGAGAGTGCAGGGTTTCGTCACATCTAAAGAGTCCAATTCACACAAAATCGGTTCAAATCACAAATTTGGAAAAATGCGATTTCATGGGCTCAAATTTAGAAAGTATTGGTTGTGAGAGTGGAAGTGTTTTTCCCAAAGTACGCTCCTCAAGGAAGTACGAAGTACAAAACACTCACGCTCACCCGAATATACTAAACCATCTATAGTTAATAGTTTAGACACATTTTGAATTCTTATTCTGCGAGATCTCATTTGATTTGGGGTGGTGGAAGTACTTGGATCGAAACCCTGCGGGAGTGGCAGTTTTTGCAGTGATCATCTAATGCGTTTATTGTTGTCTCTTCGTCGAGTTCTTTGGTTGTCTCGGACGATTTCGTGTGCACAGACAGCTACAACTTCCAAATCCAAACAACGCCATGAACAGTAAATCAAGTTGTCGCTTTAGATAAAGCGCACAGTTTGCTATTGCAACGCCGCTTGAAGTGGTTCTACGAAGAGCTTCTCTTCTTAGGTGCCTCCATCGTTAGATGCATCCTTACCCGTTGTTAGCTCAATTATGTCAGCCACAAAAGCCGTGATGTTGGACACCGACTTTGACGAGATGGTGTGTCAATGCGTACTTGTACAAATACACAGTCTGAAGCGCTTCCGTAGCACCGATAGATCAACTTGCGTCTGGTGCCTGTCGAATGACGGCGATGGTGTCTCACCGTCCCTGGCATATGCCCACATTCTGGGCCCAAGGCTGGCGCAGCTCGCTGTGCCTGTGCAAGACATGCGCCAAGATGTACGATTCGTTGGGGTGTCAGTTTTGCTGGAAGAGTCCGACTCATCCTGTTCATGTCCGCCCGCGTAGCCACCATCGTCGGATCTAAATTGGACTTGCAGCACCGTCGACGTCGAAAGCGCTGACCACGTGATGGACTGCACCTCGCGTCTTGCCCTACTTCGTGCACAACTCGTGAGACCTGCCCCTTTCATCGTGTTCGCACTCCTTGTCTGGGTCAGTGCTCTGAATCGAACTCTAACCTGGTAATTACGACGCTGTTATACTTTCGATGTAATTAGAGTCGCTTGCTTCCATCAAATTCCACTCGTTACCAGATGCCAGCCGCGCGTCGGTACGTCGAGGCACGACAGCCAGTGTCGGAAGTAGAAGTGAAGGTCTCTTGATCGAGTTTGAAAGCTGTATTGACAGAATCTACCGACCCGTCGACGAGGTAGTACAAGGCATGGATGGGTTCGACGCTAGGATTTTTGGAACCGCCCCGCATGGGCGAGGGTGCGAACGCCCTAGTGCGGTTGGTAGTTTTCTTTGTTCAGGACGAGGGTATCAACAGCGAGGCTACTTACCGCCGTGAACGGGACGTTGGACCCGAAGAGGACGATCGGGTTTTCGTCCAGCGTCGCCGCACCGTGCTGTAAGACGATTGACCCTTTCAGCGACGGCGACATCACCTTCTTCGGGTTAAATTTTCCCACGGTCCACTTGAGTGTCTTGGTTGAGTCGTCAAGAGAGACCGCTGTGGCCGTTGATCTTGACGCTGACTTCGCAATGCAGCAGCCATGGCTGTCCTCGATTGAGTCGATTTCTTCGACCACGTCAGAGTAGATTTCCTTCTACTGATGACGAGTCTACACAACGACATGGCGACTGGTACCTGCGACATCTAACAGGAACGTGACCTATGGGATTTCTCCCAGAGCTGGAGACCTGCACGAAATGATACGATTGAGTAGTTTCGACACATGTCCAACACAATTGGAGGAGTTTCACAACCCCCGACTCCGACGATTGGGCCCTCATTAGATGTGATCGAGTTTTTTGCTCCTGTGAAGATCGCGCGCTGAAAGGTCCACAAGGGATGCTTGGTGCCTGTGCAATTGCTCGAATGCTTCAAGTTGCCGGAATAGATCATTTGTAATAACCGAGACAATTTTCTTACAAATTTGCAGTAACATGAGAGGACGATGTTTTCCAATCCAACATGAGTCTAATGCAATGAACACCTTGGCTACGAATCCTAGTTGTGCATCGTGGAGCTTAGCCACTTGCAAGAGTATAAGCTTGCATGCCGTTTGCCTGCATCTTGCATTTGCACCAACGCTGATCTGTTCCGCCAGGCACGTGGCATAGATAGGATATTTTTGTCGCAGAACCTTGGTTTTGTGCGACGCCCCCTACCCCTGAGGCAAGTCAATTTCACCGATTATGCATTGGTATTTCGATTGCGGCTCGAAAAAACCATTGCCTCTCAAACGTTACCTTTGGGGCGAATTATTTACCCCACTTGGTGGATACATTGACACCTCACTCTTCAATTGTCATGGTTCAAAGTGTTTCGTTGCTGGCAGCGGCGTGCGCAGTCGGCCAAGTGTCTGCATGGGGCATGACCCGAGTCCGCACGATCCAAGCCCGCGTCCAAGGCGTCGCGCCCGAGTATGACGAGACCCATAAGCAGTGGGTCGCGCCGTATGGCAAGACCTTTGAAGACAAGTGGCGTGCATCCATGGACAGTGTCAACACTGCGAGCGTGGAAGGTGCATTGATGTACGTTCAGTCCGAAGGGATCATCGACGGCCCCGAAAAGCCATACTGTGACCGCAAGAACAAGATGCAGTTCGTGTGGATTTATGACATTGAAATCGCCCAAACGAACGCGTCCCTTGCCGAATATGACTCGGACTGGGGCGTGTACCCCGAGTACTGCCCGTTCGTCGCGCTCGATGGCGGCAAATGCTCGGCCATGTGGGAGAACTCAACTTACGCGCTCTTGCCCGACGTATGCAACAAGTTTGCTGGCTTGGCGGGCCAAAACAACATCGGGCCGTGCGTTGGCGGTGAAGACCGCACGAACCACCCCAAGGCGCCGTACCCTAACAACATTTGGTTTTCATTCCCCAACTCGTGCTTCACTAAAGGATTCTCCGGCAAGACAGATGCGTGCCGCGCTGCTGAGAAAGGTGGGCTCTGTCCCTTCGGCACCCACCCCGACGGCATCACGTGCACGTTCTCGGCCCAAGTGTTGGGCTACCTCAACCTGGACGACCTCGTCGGCATCACCGCATTGACCAACCCCAACACGGGCAAGCCGTACGTGACCCGCAAGGAATTCTGCGAAGCCGGTGGCGTTGAAACAGACCTCCCCTTCTGGCAGGACCCGCTCGACCCCGCGGCCAATAACGCCCGCTCGGACATGCTCATCACGATCTACCAGTCTCTTACCATATATGACCCGAGAATGACGCCTCTCCCCAAACTGGCGACCCTCACGTCCGAAAACCCCAAGTGCTACGAAAACTCGCGACGATGCAACTCTGGATGCCGCCGAAAGCTGTATGCGCAAGTTTGTGAAGCATGCTCGTCCGGCGACGACTGCATCAAGAAGCCCGACTCGGTCGAAGGCGTGCCTGTCTTGGAGAAGTCGCTTCCTCCGTCCGCTTTGACCACCATCGTGGTCCCTGCCACAACGACCACCGCAGCTCCCACCACGACGGCGTACAAGACGTTTGCCACGCACGACGCCTGAAAGCGGAAGCAAGTGGAGAGTAGCACGTAGAGTAAACGTAGACATGTCCAATTCACAGTACTGTAGACCTCCGTATCAAAGGTTGAATTCCTGCC